>NC_060138.1:570927421-571230451 GCF_021461385.2 Schistocerca piceifrons
CCATTGTTGCTTGCATAGGTAGCAGTCTTGTGTACCGAATTTCGCACTCCGTATACCTCCAAAACACCTACAAATTTAATTAAGTATTATTTCTGCGGAGAGTATATGGAGAATAAGTAAATCCTCGTTATTTACTATCCTTCCTAGTGTTCCGATTTTAATAGCTAATAAAGTAACTGCTGTTCTTGTGGTCTTCAGTCTAGAGACTGGTTTTATGCAGCTCTCCATGCTACTCTATCCTGTGCAAGGTTCTTCATCTCCCAGTACTTAACTGCAACCTATATCCTTCTGAATCTGCTCAGTCTATTCATCTCTTGGTCTCCCTCTAAGATTTTTACCCTCCACGCTGCCCTCCAGTACTATACTGGTGATCCCTTGATGCCTCAGAACATGTCCTACCAACTGATCCCTTCTTCTAGTCGAGTTGTGCCACAAATTTCTCTTCTTCCCAATTCTATTCAATACCTTCTCATTAGTTCTTCTGTAGCACTACATTTCGAAAGCTTCTATTCTCCTCTTGTCTATACTATTTACCGTCCACGTTTCACTTCTATACTACCTACGTCAGTTCCCAATGTATATAGTCCGTAGTGCCGTCTCTTACATATATACGAGATGTATACATTGCACAATGTGTCCTATGCCTGCTGGAAGCAATCGCGGGGCTATTCGGACAAGAAAAAAGCAGAAACACACTACTTTACATATATCTTTCATAGGTAACTTCGAAATAATCCAAAATCAGCCAGGGTTAATGAAGTAAGTAAACAGAAGTAAATTAAATAGCGAGTGACTGCTGCAAATCCTACGTCAGTAGTAGCAGAGGTTAGTGTCGGCGCTCGACAGTCCATCCTGGAGAAAACCGTACGTCGTCTGATAAGTTTCAGTGACAAGAGGAGGTAGGGGGATCGGAGTTCGAGAACGGATTGAGTGGTGGTATTAGTTGAAGGTGCCGACTGTCTCATTCTAAAGCGGTCCATTCTGGTGGGCCTTCGTTCAGGAGCTATTGCCCCCCCCTCCCCCCCCCCCCCCCCCAAAGCGGATAAGTTTAAAGTCTATTGAAATGGCGTCGGTTTTACAGAAAGTGCATTAGCCGAGTGTATAAAGTCATAAGGGCTCAAACCTGTTCCACAGCGACTTTCGTTTACTATTCTTGCTCCGCTTTTCCATGTTATAACTGGATAAGATACGATTTTCCTGCGTGAAATATTACAGCCTGCCTGAGGCTACACTGTACTGACACTGATTTTTCATACAATATACACTTTCCAGTTCAAAATACGCATTCCATCAGCAGCTGTGTCTGGGAAACCAGTCAAATCTAGAGTGTCTGATAAAAAGTATCCCGATACCCCAACACAAAGGGGGACTCACCACCGGATGCCAGGAGAATCGGGTACGCCTTTACGAAAGTAGGCTATGAATGTCGTCAGCAGAGAAGTAGTAATAGCACAATTTGTCGGAGCGCTCAGAGACTTCGAATGTGGACTAGTCATTGCATGCACCTAGGTAACAGAGCCATCAGGAACATCTCAAACCTTGTAAAGCTGTACATGTCGACTCTCAGTGACGTGATTACGAATGGGAAACACGAAGGAACAACCACCGCTAAGCTAAGACGAGTTGGACCTCACTCACTGACGGACAGAGACCGACAAACATTACTTGGGTTGAGGGGTTGAGGGCGGTGGTAGAGGGTTGTTAAAAAAACATGAATGCAGTGGAAGGAATCACCAAAGCGCTAACGGCAACCTAGCCAACACAATGACTGTGGGTAGTGCGTTAAAAAGTTGGGGCACTGTAACGTAAAGACACCACATTTTTTTATATTGACCAGACAAACTGGTTTTACTTAAACATCGATGTCTGTTATGTTCCATAATAACCTGTCAACTCTACTTACTGAATGGTTTGTAGATATTTTGTAAAGAAACAGAATAGTAATATTGTAATGTAACACAGAATCGAAAGACGTTCCCTTAATTTTACTTCGAAATTACTGTTCCATTCCTAAGAAATTTGTATTGTTTTAAATTCTAATTTGAAATGATCATTCAAATAAATCTCGTCGACACCGTGTCTTTTCCTGTGTCGTGCTATTAAGATGATTTGACGCACACGGCGGACGAGGGCGAAGAACTCTCGCTGGTTGCACTCACTCACCGGCAGTGCTAAGTTGCAGTCGACGTTTTGGTACTCACAGTTAATACGTTAATAATTACTATGAGACTCATTTTTGGTACGGACGTTAATGAAGTGCACTGGTAACAAGCGCACAGTTACAAGTCATCTCAATAAAATATTTGTAGCGGATGCAAGAATTTTCCAGACGCAGAATGTGACTTCGCTGGTACATCGAGAGCACTGGTTTGGGAAGCTCTCATGGCGAGCCGTCTTTGTCTGTGCAGCAGAGGCAGGAAGAAACCATAATACTTTTAGTCACCGCCGGCCGCGGTGGTCTAGCGGTTCTGGCGCTGCAGTCCGGAACCGCGGGACTCCTACGGTCGCAGGTTCGAATCCTGCCTCGGGCATGGGTGTGTGTGATGTCCTTAGGTTAGTTAGGTTTAAGTAGTTCTAAGTTCTAGGGGACTTATGACCTAAGATGTTGAGTCCCATAGTGCTCAGAGCCATTTGAACCATTTTTAGTCACCAAAATGTACTTGCGCTCGGCTGCTACAAGCCGAGAACTTCCAACTACTCTCGCATTCAGATTCGTATGGAGAGTAACAGACATATAAGGAAACACGTTTGAACCTTGGATACGAAACAACATAGTTTCTTAATTCTTGGAAGTTATTTGTATTAATCTTACCTACGGACATTTTTGGATCCTATTTGCTTTGTTAATTTAAAACAATGGTCCATTTATTATAAAAGATTCAAGTTTTCCTAATTATTTGCAACAGCAATTTCAGTCTAGCGTTTAGTTACGATATGTACTTCTAATGGGCGCATATTACGTTGCCATGGTTACATTTGACTTGCAATCATTTGCAAGTATAACGTAAAGTACAAACTGTAATAAGATCAACAATTATTTCGGAATACTTCTTCCAAAGTTAACATGCCAAGTCGTAATGGTCTTGCTTGTATTCACCGAGCTTTGACGTAACGTGATATTCAAAGAACGACTTACAGTTATATATTTCAGGGAATTATAAAATTAAAAGGCAGAATTTGTCACTACAGGACTGCCGGACGTTATCAATTAGTCATACTACTCACTTTAAGCTGGAAATTAGATGCTGCTCTCATTTTAGTGTTGAATACATGCATTTTTCTTCCGTGGATGTCACTAAGTTATCAGAATGATAACTCTGGTAGGCAGTCCAGTGAAATTTATTGTTATTGTGTGCTGATGGAAAGAACCGAGTCCCATATCCAGCCAACACTTTCAGATCTTGTGTGACAGCCTGTTGTATCAATTCGGACTGAGGTTTAAATAAGGTTATATACTCTCGAAAGTATTGTTAGTAATGTGCATTTTCAAATAATTAGCAAGCTCTAATCGCAGATGGCTGCTAATAACATTAAACTTTAAAGCCACGGCTTGTTTCGAGTGTAAATCGTTCGATATGCGCAGGGGTCAAGATGACGCCACAATGTCACATGAGCAGACGCACTAGATCACTTGAATTTAGCATTTAAAAGATAGGTGTAATAAAGCGGAACTTTTTTACTGATTCTTTGACAGTATATAAGATAATGGATGAAGTTACAGTACTACGATCGAGGAGCTCCTCGTAAGCCACGAATTTCTATTGTCAATATTAAGCGACACTTGAGGTTGCGTAAAGAGCGAAGTCACTGGATCGTGAATGACTGTAAACTATAAATTTGGGTGATGAATCGTTCTACACCCTGTGACAATCCGATGAAAAGGTTTGAGTGCGGTGAATTCCGGTCGGTATGTGCAGTTTTAACACAACTATAGACGAGCTGGTGTTACGGTACGGTGTTGTACCATTATTGCGCTTATGAAAACGCTAAATATAGAAGGATATGAACACATGTTGCCGCACTGTGTAGTGCGTAAGGCAGAGGAACAGCTTGTAGGCGATGATTATATAGGGTGTTTCCGTAAGAGCGTGCAAAAATTTATCAGGACACAGACGATGCTCTACTGAACAATTTGAGGTAGGGAACCTAGGGTCGGAGAAGCCAGCTTAAGGAGATAATAGGAATAAAATCACATTAGTGTGCACATTTTTATTTAGGTTGGTTACAATTAACTGCAAATACCATCATTGACATAATTATCGTATCATTTGTACCGTATATTATAAAATGTGCTGAAACTGACGGTCATCAACCTCATTGCAAGCGATCCAGATTCTGGCGCACCCTGACAGTAGTATGTTTCGAATCATATCACAAGCGGCTAAAATTCTAGAAACTAATTCCATCACCGTATCCACTGGGGTCTCGTACACAAGTAGGGAATTCAGGTCAAGTGAGTTCGCAGGCCATGAAATAGGACTTGCCTTTCCAATCCAGCGACCAGAAAATACAGCACTGGGATAATTGCGGACATCCACACTGAAGCGAGGCAGTGCACCGACATGTTGTCTCACGAACAGCCGATGGTACGTTCTTTAACAACTCTTTGCACGAACCTCAAGTGCAGTTAGCCATGCAGACGCTGAGGCAGACGATATGACCCAATGAAACCGTCGCCTACAACGCCGGCCCAGATATTCATAGCAAAATTTACTTGATTGTGTGTCTACTACAGCAAGAGAGTTGTCCTCGTCCCACACATGGCTATTCCTGCTGTTAGAAATACCATCACGATCAAATGGGACATCGTCAATATACAGTTCGGTTTGGAGGAAATCTAATTTATCAATCCATTGTTGGAGCAACCACTGACATAATGTGAACCTTGGTGCAAAGTCGGTCATAAGCACTGCGTGGACTCGTTGTGGGTGTAATCATTATTCGTGGAGTACTTGCCACACGATAGTATGTGCAGGGCCCATTTCACGTCCAATATGACGTGTACTTTTAGTGGGCTCCGCTGCAACACGTTCCGACACATCCTCTTCAAAATCGAGTGTGCGTGTGGTCCTCACGTTTCTTCTTACCAGTGACCCAGTCTTCCGTATCCGTCGATCGAGAGAAATAAACACTCGTCGTGACGGATGATACCTGTTAAGAAACCGTTCCCTGTACAGCCTTTCTGCAGTGAGAGCATTGCAACGTACTTCCCCGTACACAAAGTGCATGCAAAAGAGTAGCGGTATTGCTCTACCATATTGCACTATACGTCTGTCAATAGCACTGAGGAATGAATGGGTCTGACGTTGGTTCATAGCAGGTTCTATCATGAGACAATGTAAATACGATATAACAGAACCACCTAACGGACAAGTAAAGTAAATAAAATCTGCATCATGACTGCCTAGCAATCCTCCTTGTTTCCTTGCAGGAAATAAAGAATGTAAATGTAAATAAACAGCACAGTACGTGTAAACTTGTACACATGTTAACTGTAAGTAAGCTGGAAAATAGTAATGCTTGACAAAGAGGTAGACAAGTTTACTTTGAATTTGGGTTTAAAATAAAGACGCATGATGGTTCAAATAGGCATTTTATACAAGTTTACTTCCATATCTCCTTAAGCTGGTCTCTCCGACCCCAGCTTCCTACCTCAAATTGTTCAGTGGAGCATTCTCTATGTCCTGTTACATTTTTGCACGCTCTTACGGAAACACCCTTTACAGGTATCACAATGCAACCTGCCATAATGCAGCAGTTGTGAGGCAATGGTTTGTGGACAATTAGTTTCATAAAAGTGCCTGGCCTGCACAGTTGCCCCACCTGAATCCAATGGAAAATTTTCGGGGTGAGTTAGTACGTGCTGTCTGAGGAAGACTGTGATCTTTCGCATACTTAAATACTTTGCGACTCCGTGCCGATAAGATGCTGTCAACAACAGTGGAGACAATTAAAAAATACAATTGATTTTGTACTTAATATGCTGTATTCCCAGAAAAACCCTCTTTATTTTACTAAATTTTTTTTTTTTTTTTTTTTTTTTTTTTTTTTTTTTTTTTTGTCATCAGTATTGTGACTGGTTTGATGCGGCCCGTCAAGAATTAACATGTCCTATTATCTCGTCCCTTCTTCTTGTCAGTTACTTTCTTCACCGATTTTGCGCAGAACCTATTCACTACTTATCAGTCCTGATTTTCAACACTCTTCTGTAGCGCCATATCTCAAATGCTTCGATTCTGTTCTGTTCCGGTTTTCCCACGCCAGTGTTTCACTACCATACAATGCTGTGCTTCAAACTACATTCTCAGAAATTTCCTCCTGAAATTAAGGTCTGTCTACGTTTCATATCAGTAGGCTTTTCTTGGCCAGGAATGTCCTCTTTACCTGTGATTCTCTACTTCTTATGTCCTGCTTGCTTCGCCCGTCATGGATTATTTTGTTTTCAAGGTATAAGAATTCCACCTCTTCGTCTGCTTCATCATCACCATTTCTGAAGTTCAGTACGTCGCTTCTCTCATTTACGATACTTCTCTTTACATTGACCTTCTTCCGGTTTACTATCAATCCATATTATGTACTCCTGAAAAGTTCATTCCATTCAACAGGTCCTGTAATTTTTCACATTCACTGAAGATAGCAATGTCATTAGCGAATCTTATCATTGATATCCTTCCAATCTGAAATTTAATCCAAATCTTGAAACTTTCCTTTCTTTCCCCCTTGCCTTTTCGATGTATAGATTGAACAATGGGGGTGAAAGGCCGATCCCTGTGATGCACCCTTTTTAATCCAATCACCTGGTTCTTGCTTATCCAGTCTTACTGTTCCTTCTTCAGTCTTGTCTATTCTTTGTATTACCCATCTTTCTCTATAGCTTACTCTTATTTTTCTCTAAATTTCCAACATCTCGTACCATTTTTCATTGTCGAACACTATTTCTAGGTCGACAAATCCAATGAGCGTGTCATGATTCTTCTTCAGTCATGATTCTATTATCAAACGAAACGTCAGAACCGTCTCTCTGGTGGCTTTACTTTTACAATAGAAAGCTAATCTATACGAAAGTGTCATCGATTTTCTTTTCCATTCTTCTGTATAATATTCTTTTCAGAAGTTTAGACGCATGATATATCCAGCTAATACTATGATACTTTTCGCACCTGTCTGCCCTTGCCATCTTTGAAATTACGTGGATGACAGTATCGTATTAAACAGTCGTGATTTTAGAAATTACGATGGAATGTTATCTACCCCTTCTGCTTTATTTGATCTCAAGTCTTCCAGAATTTTAAATTCTGACTCTAATCCTGAATCCCCTCTGGCTTTCTTCTTCTATTCTTTCCACCTATCCGCTCTTTGCTCTGCGTGTAACATTGGAATACCCGCTGCGCTCTCGATATTAGCAGCCTCGCCTTTAATTTCACTAAAGACTCTTTCTATATGCTGAGTCAGTTCTTCTGATCACAATTTCTTTTCCAATTTCTTCATCTTTTTCTTACTGCCACTTCGCCATCGCTGTACTGCGCATCGTATTTATATTGCTTTACTCCTCTTTCTCTGAACATTTTTGTTCTTCTTTCTTTCTTATATCAGTTTCAGTGCATCTTCTGTTATCCAAGATTTCTTGGCAGTTAACTTCCTTGTCGCTATGTCTCACTGGTCAACAACTGCATTTCGGTTTCTCAGAGTTGTCCAGTCCTCTTCAACTAACCTGTCTATTGTTATATTCCTTAACGCAGCATAGACATCCTTAGCGGATTTCAAAAGTGTCTCATCATACCTCAGCACTTCAGTGTCCCACTCCTTCCACACCGATTCTCCCGTACGTTTCTCTTAAACTTCAGTCTACTCTTCATCATTACTAAAATATAATCTGAGTCTATATCTGTTCCTGAGTACGCCTTCCAGTCCAATATCTGCTTTCTAAAACTCTGTCTGACCATGATGTAATCCATCTGGAATCTTCCCATGTCAGCGCGTCTTGTCCAAGTATAGTTGCTCCTATTGTATTCGCTGTTACTAGCTGAAATTTATTGGAGAACTAATTTAATCTTTCTCCTCTCTCATTTCTAGTACCAAGCCCGTATTTACCACAATCCTTTCTTATATTGCTTTCCTAGGACCGCATCCCAGTTCCCTTTGATTATTAGATTTTCATATCGCTTTTCAAACTGAATTACCCTTTCAATATTCTCATATACTTCTCTATCTCTTCATCTTCCCCTTGTGATGTGGGCTTGTATACTTGAACTATTGTTCAAATGACTCTGAGCACTATGGGACTTAACATCTGAGGTTATCAGTCCCCTAGAACTTACAACTACTTAAACCTAACTAACCTAAGGACATCACACACATCCATGCCCGAGGCAGGATTCGAACTTGCGGCCGTAGCAGTCGCGCGGTTCCGCACTGAAGCTCCTAGAACCGCTCGGCCACCGCGACCGGCGAACTATTGTTGTTGGTGTTGATTTTGCTGTCGAATCTGATGAAAACAAAGCAATCAAAAAACTGTTCACAGTCCCTCACTCTCCAACCTACGTTGCTATTCGTAACGAATCCTGCTCCCATTCTACTATTTTCTGCTGTTATTTGTATTAGCTATAATCGTCTGACCGAATTCCTTATCTCCTTTGCATTTCAGTTGACTTCTCCGCACCATATATAGATTTCCATTTTTAGATTTTCTACCTTTTCTACTTCGTTTAGGATGTTATCCCTTCGTTCGTTGAAATACAGTGGCCTATAAAGTTGTACAGATGTTAATACAAAGCATCTTTTAAATTATTTGCATTAAGCAAAGTGTTTTATGAAAACAGAGTCACGTTCATCACTTCGGAAAACTGTGCTATTCTGATTCCTGATAAATTCATTTCGTCGGTTTTCCGAGAACAGTATGCTGTAGTGTGATATATCGGGTATCTTTAACACCACCATCATTGTCCCTTCTCCGATCTCCACTCACGACCCCTCCCTCTTCCCATGTTAGAGGTGAACTGCGTGCAACATGGGACAACCAAACAAGCCTCAGCACTTTACTGTAGCCATTATTTGCGTTTGGTTATCTACGGAGTCACCTGCAGAGCCCGTACGCTGGCTGCGGTTCGCCAGACGGGGCGCCACCACCACCAGCACCACCACCACCCCCGCCGACCGCCGTCCGGCGCCCGCGGCTACGTGACGTGTCCGCCTCCGCCGCGGCCCCCGACCTCACTCACACCGCCCCCGCTGCCTCCACCGCCACCGCCGCCCTACGAACGACAGCCGCAGGCTGCCTGGATCCCGCCTCCCGTGCCTATTTCAAAGTCAAATTCAGGGCCCCCTCGGGGTAGTCATTACTGTTCCGCAATGATTGCTTTTGTACTGTGAGGCTTGTTTCCCCGTTCCTTTCTATAGGCCAAATTGAGTTCCAGCACAATGCAACAATGACTGCGTGGCTTTGAAGCAGGTCTGCGCAGGACGTACGCTACGAGCGATTACGCTGTCTTCAATACATCAGATTCAGGGGACTGATACACGATAGTTAAAGCAAAGCGTGATATTGAAGTGAGGTCACTATAGATCATAAAACGTGCACTGTGTTGTTAGAGTTACATGTGTTAGCAGCTGCAGTTTTCGTCGACAACTGGCGTTTGGTCGGCCTTTGACAGAAACTAATTCAAAACATTTTCCTGTGTTTTCCGCTTTATACGCGTGATTTTATTTCTCCAGTTTCTGTAACTCCTGAGCCGGCCTTGTGGCCGACCGGTTCTAGGCGCTTCAGTCCGAAACCGCGCTCCTGCTACGGTCGCAGCAGGTTCTAACCCTGTCTCGCGCATGAATGTTTGTGATGTCCTTAGGTTAGTTGGGTTTAAGTAGTTCTAGGTCCAGGGAACTGGTGACCTTAGATGTTAAGTCCCATAGTGCTCCGAGCCATTTCAGCAATTTTTTTTTTTTTTTTTTTTTTTTAAACTCCTGGGCAATATAGTCGACAAAAGGGCCTGATCTTAACAACGAGCAAGGAAACTAAATAGTGATATTAACTTTCTGCAGTTTAAAACTTTTTTAACGACTTACACCTACGATATTTTGCGGACTCACAATAACTACTTCCGTGTTGTTAATTTCTGCATAAGGCAGATGATACCAGAAATTATGACGTTTTTCGGTTCTCCTGCTCTTAATCTTTTATTGTGGCACGAATTTTCATTACATGACAGATTTTTGTAGTCTGTCGATATTCTTTCGCTGATTGTTGCTCATGTATTTGATGGCTCCTGCTATTTTTACTTTCTTAGCGGCCTTCGGGATGCGACAGTCAGCTGTATTGTCAGAGATGCCACTTAGAACACTTCTGACGAGTATTCACAAACCAGTTTTCATGTGCGTTAGCTATAAAAGTTCTGAAAATCATGAGTGACTCATTTTGTATTTTATAATGCGTTTTCCGTACATAGTTTCAGATCTTATGTATGAATTAAATGTCCGCTCTCTTCCGAAAATCTAGAACTCTTAGAATTATATTACCGCTTACGTGAATTTATCTGCTACTCTTTCTCCTTTGGATATATGCTACTGACGTGTGTCTTTTGCCACGTAGTTGCATTTATAAAGTAACATAAAGGATCACGGATAATTCCTGTTGTACATGAATGGTGCTACTGAGCGCTCGAAGCGCAAGTAAATGTTGCTTGAAATGATCATTAGGCCCATGCCGTTGACATGGTGCATTTGAAAGCTACAATTTAGGCATGTGGTGAACTCCATGGAATGAAGATTCAGTTGGAACGAAAGCCGATTCTTCTGTTCGTTTGTCATCGTCTTTCGCAAATAAAATATTCGTGGACCTGACATCATTTTCACCAGAATTAAGCACATAGCACCCATCTGGACAGCTGTACGTTCCGAACGACAGTGCGTCAGGTAATATAAGAGTACTGCCATGAACACCGTGGACACGACTATACTTCCATGCACTATACAAAATCCAAGCTTCACTGCCACGAGTATTTAGTACATTCTTAGGGAGGGAGAGAGAAAGAGAGAGAGAGAGAGAGAGAGAGAGAGATAAAGTGAGGTGCTTAGCTGTCTCTTTTGTGTTACAGTTGTTTTTAATAGTGACGCTACCACTGTGTGACAGGAGTGGCTTCCATGAAATGATCGTATGGCCGGGAGGCCCCATTCGGGGAAGTTCGGCCGTCGTATTGCAAGTCCTCTTTAGTTGACTCCACATCGGCAACTTGCGAGTCAATAATGATGTGGTAGGCGGTTAACGCTACCGGTACGCTACGGAGGCAGGCGGACAGTGGCTTTCATTATTTATAGGGATGGAAAATAAGAAGGAAAATATTTTCTTAATGTGTTAAATCCAACATACGTGCGTGTATACGGCGGACATTTTAGTCTGCGGTATGTAGGAGGGGAGTGCTGCATCTGAAACACTTTTCAGACTTTCGCCGAAGTATATTTTCTTATTCTGTTTTAAAATGGTGCCATTCACTTTTCTTATGCTGCAGTATTTTTCTGAAACTTCAGAAATTACTCTGGGAGATTAGGATTTTTGTAAATGTGAAACGTGTCCCAAGACACAACACGATCATCTATCTAGGAACAAATATTCTACTGAAACTTAAAAGTGTTGCACTCAAGAAAATATTGTAATTACTATGTTTACTAAGCTGTCTGTTATGTTATTACTCTACCGCACACAAAAAATCAGAAAGTGAAGTCAAATTAAGTAGACTTTTATCAAAAACCACCAAAAAGTTAAACACATTTCGAAACAAAAGCTAACACAAACTTCAGTTTTCGAGTCAAGAAAAATTGCTAAAACATTAAAGCAACATAGCTATTGTACGAATATCACACGTTACATAGTAACAGATTTCCTTCCGTTTTAAGCATGGTACACGAGCGGAGAAGTACGGCTTAACTATTGACACGTTATATAACTAGTCTGAAAAAATAGAGTTTTACTCACCTACTCATCATTACACAGATTGGGAAACAGTGAGTCTGACCAATCTAAATCTGTAGGTGTCAGTTATGTGATACGCTCTCACGGATGTCCATGTTCTGTATCTTATTCACGAAAATGTTCTGTATCCTTTTCGAAAACTGAATGGTGCTATACTCACCTTTAGAACAGTAGCTATTGTTAAGTGATAGGTCAACATGATAATTAGTCTAATTTGCTTATTTTCATTCGCTTATGACACACGGCGTTGTGTTCTGACGGAACTCTTCCTATTCACAAAAGGCATTTTTGGCTCAGAAACTAGCAGTTCGAGCAGTACATGGTGTACGTTTAAAATCCTCTTGATTCCTGTTCAGGAGTCTGTGAATACTGACACTGACCTCTTGATATATAATTTGTTTCATGTTGTTTGTTATTAACAATATGACTTTGTTTCCAAAAATTACCAGTTTCACTCATTTTAAAACCGGGTATAAATCCAATCTGTCTTTTAACTGACCTCCTAGAATCTTGTGCAGAAAGGGTACAGCATTATGCTACATCCATTTTCAGTGGGATACCACAGGATTTAAAAACTTTGGCAGCACTACTCGCACTTTTAAGTCTAAATTAAAGATTTTTTTTCACAGGTGACCCTTATTCTGTTTGGGAGTTTCTGGAAAAAATTCACGCAAATTCCTGGCTATAGTGTTGATTACACTCCTATTTTATAGTCAGCAGCTTGTCGTCTGCATAACATTTATGTAAATTTTAATTTTATTTGCTACCTGAGAAACCCTGATGTTTTCTGGGTATCTTTTTCACAACTGCGTCCGAGTTTTCATATGTGTGGTATTTATTTTTTAATTGTGAAGCTTCTTTGTACACAATGTCTGAAATAATGTGATTGAGGAAGTGAACGAAGAGCTTATTTGCTTTACTAACATGGCAGCAAACCACAGAGCTGACTCTCCGAATAGCATCTGATGCTAAGGTCCATGCCGAAAACGCGCAGCGTCTGGCTTTGTTTGTACCTTATGATCCTGGTATAATAAAAGCTCACTAGGAATTGTACACGTTTAAAGCGTAATGGTAAATTTTTGGGATAAGTGGGATTTGGAGCATAAAAGCTTATTCGCCTGTGCTACCACCCATCGAAATGACCGCTTATATGGTATTAGGCTGGAGAGAAGTAACTTTAAACCTGTGTGAGTGGAGGATCCTGAGAAGCGAGGTAATGTGTGATGCAATCGATCAGAGTTCCGTTGTGGCTCACTTTCGGAAGCAGTTTCCAAAGAGCAAGTTAAAACCTGATGTTCTCAAGCTGCAGCAAATGTCACGTCAGATCTTCATTGGATTCTTGAGAACGTATAGTCTTCAGTGTTTTAGCCTTTCTGGTGTGTTCAGAAAGACTCGACCGTCTTCTAGGAATTTTTATTCATAAACAAAATGAAAGCAAGATGCAATAAGTAGTCACCCAAATCAAAAAGCAAACTTAATACGAGGCCTGTTCAGAAAGTAAGCTCCGATTGATTGCCAAATTGAAACCACAGTGAACATCAGAAATGTTTTACTTGTAACAATTAGCTACACCTTTCAGCTACTTCTCTACGTAGTCGCCGTTCTGACTTAGACTTTTGTCATAGCGTTGTACCAACTTTTCAATAGCCTCATCATAGAAGGCAGCCGCCAGTGCTTTCCGCCAATTCTCCACGCTGGCCTACACCTCGTTGTCTGTGTCAAAATGTTTTCTTCAAAGACAGCGGTTCATGTGACCAGACATGAAACTCAGGGGGAGACAATTGCGGACTGTATTGTGGGTAATCTAACATTTCCATTTGAAAACGATGCAGGAGCATCTTCATTGCCCCTGCAGAATGCGGCTGAGAATTGTCGTGAAGACGAAACAGCACGACAGTTATGTAATGTTAGCTGCATAGCTTCAGGCGAAATTTCTCACCAGGCCCTCGTACTTGGCGGCAGACACTATTTTCTAGACATCTTTACGCACTCACTGCGAGCTCAGAAATGAGAAGAGCGACGTGATGCTAACTGGGGTTATACCAGAGACACTACCCAACACATCTGTGCAAAGCTTTATCGGATTTTCATAGTCGTTTCCATTTCGCGACCGATCGGAGCTTACTTTCTGAACGCCCCTCGTAAATTCGTTTTTCCCAGCAAAGAATGCAAATAAAGCGTATCAAGAGAAGTGAAGTAACGTCCTTAAATTTTTAATATGCAAAGCGAAACCGATAAATCTATATATCTTAGCCAAATAAATTCAACGTTAGTTAGTATTTGTAAAGATGAGATTGTGGCGCTTAATATTGTCACTGACGTAACCTTCCGAAAATACTTGCGTTCTGGAAGAGTATAAGTAAAACCTATCTCCATGAACAAAGCAGTTGTGTCAAATTTTTGATACACAAATCAAAAACAGTAAATCTGTCTATCCTAGCCAACTAAATACGTTGTTAGTTTGTATTTGTGAAGAAAAGATTGCGGTGCATAAATCCGTCACTGACGTAACCTTCCGAAAATACATCTATATCAGCCCCATCTATGGGTTCTTTGGTATGCTATGAAACTAACAACGTTATCTAGATTGATTATCTGGTGTACTAAGTCCTGATGACTAAACATACGAACTACTAAGTGAGCTCAGGATTTTAGATAAACCTTTAAATTACGATATCTATTCTTCCTTGTTCCGATTTTGATGAAATGTAGCCTATATCTTATCCCAGGATACGGTCAAGTTACTCACGAAAATTGAAACGTCCCCTTGGAAAAAATTATACATGACTGTCCTTAAACTGTCACACAATATTTTTAGCGCAACGCAATCTGACTTTCAAAAATTCCTGCAAAAGAATGGCCCTGACTAACATTAACCTATACGTTTCACAAATCACTTACCCCACAAAAATCTTAGTTACTCGAACTACTGCAATACAGCGAGCGCCACTACTGCCAGCTAAATAAAAGATTGAAACTACTGAAGGCACTAACTACTGATAGGCATAGTTAGCAAATGAAAGATTTTAATACAGAACAAACAATTTATTTACCTTAATAGTGTTGAAAAATCATAATATACATAGCAGTTCGTGACATCCAGTCTTACAAATTTCAAAACTCCGCCATTTCTCTCCCCACATCCACCATTGCTGGCGGCTCACCTCCAAGTGTGCAACGCTACGCGCTGTTAACATCCAGCTGCCCAACACTACAATGGCAGAGAACAATGCAAACTAGCCACAGACTGCACACAGTACAGCCAGTGATTTTCACACAGAGCGCTACGTGGCGTTACCAATAAGAAAACCTAAACAGCCTACTTACATAGCCCCCATGCTCCCCACAAAAAATTTTACAAATTGTTTTGGGCACTGGCCAATACATATTTGTTAAAATTTTTTCACAATTACAATAACAAAGAAATCAAATGCACACACTTATTGATACAATGTTAGTCAAAAGCTAAAATTTTCTCACAGTCCATAAAGACAGTCCTGATCGTTCATCACAGTATAATTGCAGTGTTTTTCTCAAAGTCGGCGCAATAAAAGAAAATGCACACGGAAGTAGTGGATTTCCATGCCGTCTTGAAGAAGTAGTGTTGTCCTTCCAACAGAAAGACAGTGCTGACTCTTGACATGCAGACAGGTAATGGGCCACAACAGAGCAAACCCACAGCAGAGTCATTCGAAGTTTTGAAGAATATTGGTAGGTAGGTCATCACAGAGTAGACCCACTATAGTCTTGGTAGAGAGTATGGTATTGGTGGGCCACCAAAGGGGCAGATCCACTGCAGTCCTTGTAGAAATAATGGTATTGATGGATCATCATTATGATGCTATGTTTTACTCGGTCTTGTGTAGCTTGAGACCAATACGCTGAGAGGAAGGCATGATAAAATTCTCCTTCACTGTGACAATCGTGAATGACCGATCGCATTCTTACAACTGGTTCATTCTCCAAGTAGCCACACATAAATGCTAACCTGTGCTCCAATGACCAGTTGGGAGGAAAACAATGAGAGAATTGATGAAGCCATGCTTGTGGATGAATGTCGTTGTCAGAATTCTTAAATGTTTAGAATTTACGGGTAGTAATGAACAGCTTATAGTCAAAATCATCGTGTCGGCGAGTCGCACATCGCTCATTGTTACTTCGTTTCGGCGGTTCCATCTCAAAATCCAATGCGCCTTGCCAATTTCTTTCATAATTTCCGAAGTGTCCTGTGTTATTATTTTGTGGTTGTTCCGTATTACTATGTCCCTCTTCCTGTACTGGAGCGTGAGTGTCCTCTGAAATACGTAATTCATGTATTACTTGTGCCAACTGATCTTGTACTTCCCGGATTTCTCTTTTGTACTGTGTATTGATTTGATTTTGATTTTGTTTGAATTTTCTAATTTGTTCATACTCTTCAGTGTCCGTGAAGGCTACAGGTCTTGTGTCATTCAGATCATCATCTACCTTTGTAGATAAGTTAGTGAACTGATCTCAAAGTTCTGCTACTATATCCGATAGTGAAATTATTTCCTCTGTGTGTTTTGCTGAACCAAGTTTCAGAGTGTTCATTTGTGTTGAAATCGTATCTACTGTGTCCTTTAAGTTTTCCTGAGTTTTTGCAAGTTGCGTAACCGAATCGATAGATGCAACTGAGTCAATTTTAGCTTGCAAGGTGTCGTGATTTTCATGAACAATAGTTTGCAGTTCTTTTATGGCTGCTTCGTGATTCTGTAATGCATTTTCATGACGCGAAAAAATAGGTTGGAAATGCTCACAAATTTGTGTTTTTACGTCATTACATACTTTTTGACATTTCGATTCAATGTTATGTAACTCAGTAGTTAAATCTTTACGTGTTTGTTCAAGTGTGGTGTCTAACTTCCGAAGATTTTGTTCCATTGTGTCTAACTTTTGAAGATTTTTTTCCATTGTGTCTAACTGTTGCTGTGTTTGTCTCTGGTGTTGTTCCATTGTGTCTAACTTTTGAAGATTTTGTTCCATTGTGTCTAACTTTTGAAGATTTTGTCCCATTTGTTTCTGATTTTGTTCAAGCGTTGTGTCTAACTTTTGTAGCCTTTGTCCCATTTGTTGCATTAGCTGTAATAACAGTGCACTGGTGTCTGAAACATGTTCCTTAGTGGTATTCGGCAGTGCATTTGAACCGGCAATATTCGCATTTTGAAAAGCAGAAAATGTGTCTTGATTTATTTGAGAAAACGGTGAGGACGCAAAACCTGAATCTACAGTATTTGCAAGATTGTGTCCTGTCATTTCGGAATCCTGAGGCGCGCTGTTGCCGACCGATCGATCGATAATGCTTCCCTGTTCACTAATTGTTTCACTGCCTACACCATTATTTGCAGCCCGCTCCATTTCCCTATGCACAATTACCAAATTACTGCTTTGAACATTAGTTAATTCATTACATGGTGGCTGCCCAACATTACAATGGCAGACAACAAGGCAAACTAGCCACAGACTGCACACAGCACAGCTAGTGATTTTCATACAGAGCGCTACGTGGCGTTACCAATAAGAAAACCTAAACAGCCTACTTACAAAATCCGTCCGGTAGTTTTGGAGGTTAGCTGGTCCAAACACACAGATAAAAATTTAAATTACATCTTTATTCTTCGTGATCCGATTTTGCTCAAATAAAGCTTATATGTTGCCCCAAGCTACGTTCAAGTTACCTGTGAAGGCTCTATGAAAAGTAGTCTAATAGTTCTGGAGATAGCGTATTTAAACAGATAAACGGGTAGAAACGACGGCTTTTCAGGTTTCTTATTAATATAGTCATAGAGTATTAACTTTCCTGATGTACTCGTAATTTCATGAACTGATTCGTACCTTGAGGATGAGACAGGCTGCTCAGTTGCATGCTACAGAACTAGATGCATAAATAAATAAAAAATAAACTGAAAAATTAAATCACTTTTCATTTCAATTACACAATTGCACGTATTTCGCTAATTTTCTATATTTTAACGAAGTCACTTTGTGATAAAACCGTACACGAAAGGTTGAGGTCACTCTTAGATACAGTTCACAAAACAACACAATAACAAACTGTTTCCTTAACAAAGAATATTCTAAAAATATCGATGACTCGATGTCACAAAAGCATCATAACTATATAGAACATAGGCCTTTCTTACAGTGTGTTTCTCAAATATTTACAGACATACATATATTTTATATTGTTACGTAGAATTCACAGCTTCAGCTCTGTTTATTTTTTCCAGTTAAGGAAATTTTAATGAAGATCAGTCCAGATTATCGCCTTGTATAAGGATCTCGCAAATGCTTTACGAAGATACCCACGTGATACTATAAGTACGATGAACATGAATGCTGTGTAACATACCGCACTCCCGCCTACGCCTCGCATTTAATCCTAAATTAATGCTGTACTTTGGCTGCAGAAACCAGAAGGCGAGCGTGGATTGCCGACAGCAGTGCTGCGCCACGGATATTAGCAGGCATGCAGGGATCAGGAAATGGGAGCGCAGCGCACGTAATTAGGAGGACGTGCGTTTTCCATTATGTGCGGATTACCGGTCGCTTAGTCCCTTTGCCGCCGCTGATTTATTAATGACCTGGGGCAGGCCGGAAGCCTTCGCTTCCGGTGCGCAAAAATTGTGTGATGAATACTGCATGATGCGCTCCCGTACTAACCGCTCCGAACAAAATTCTCTTTGCACTATGTTCTGAAACTCCACATGTTATTGGTAAGCTCTGCATCTATACGTGACGTTCCATCATAGAATGGGGCTTTAGGTAACGTAGTTGTATGGTTAATTGATTAATTAAGAGTAAAGAAATTTCATCAGACTACAGTTACATATTTTTCGTTTTACTACCCCATGATAGATTTCGAGGCTTCTAGCCTCATCATCGGATGTACCTGTTTACTGTAAAACATAAAAACGGTGAAGTAAGGCGATACGAAGTACACGTTGTTGTTTTTGTTGTTGTGGTCTTCAGTACGAAAATTGATTTGATGCAGCTCTCCGCTGCTAGTCTATCCTCAGCCGGTCTGTTCATCTCTGAATAATTCCAGCAACGCACAGCCATTTGAACCTGCTTGTGGTGTTCATCGCTCAGTCTCGTTCTACAATTTTTATCCCATAGATTTCCCTCCGTTACGAAATTTATAATTCCTCCTTGTCTCAGGATCCGACCTATCTTTTTTCTCCAGTTCGATTCAGTAACTCCTCATTAATTACTCGACCTACCCATGTAATCTTCAGCATTCTTATGTAGCGTCACATTTGAAAGTCTTCTATTACCTTCTTTTGTGAACAGCTTCTCGTCTGTACAAGGGTTCATCCCGGACAAATATATTAAGAAAAGACATCATAGTATTTAAATTTACATTAGATCTTAAAACATTTCTCTTTTTCACAGTCTGCATTTCGTATCCTCTCTGCTTCGGCCATCGTCAGTTATTTTGCTACTCACGTAGCAAAACACATCAAAACCTCTCATTACGTAACATTCGTCTCTAATGCTCCCCTGAATGAACTTACTACATCTGACTAACATTTGCTTACTTTTGTTAGCGTCCTTTCAAGGTACCTTGCCTTTCGCTCAGCTGCTTTTCCAAGTCCTTTGCTGCATCTGACATACTTAAATAATTTTTATTTCTTTCTACATTGAGTTTAATTCCCTTTCGAAATCTGCCCCTTTTGCTTATATGCTGTGCAAGTGCTAAGAAATTCCTTGATCTGCTCCGGCAGTTTGAGTCATTAACGGTCGTTGCATCGGTGTCAAGAGTGTACATAAATTCCGTATTCCTATAGTAACTGAGAAACCACTTCTACATAGTGATGTTGGATAATTTACGTTTTTGTGAATAATATGGTGTTGACATTTGTTTATGGACTTGAGATTACATGTCATTCTCCCACCCATATCATTAAGCACTTTAAGAACAAGGGGCAATCAAAAAGTTTACGTTTGAATGTGTTGCTGCAGCATATAGGCAACGTAGCGCGACTCCGACTGCGGTGCATAAGCACCGACATGTAGGTAAGGCTTTAGAGCGGCACTCGTGTCTTTCCGACACGCGTGCAATATATGAAGAAAAATGAAATATGGCCATGCTATTATCAAATGCGCTCATACAGGACCAACGTGCTGTTATTCGTTTCTTGACTGCCGAAGGACAAATACCGCTAGATATCCATCGAAGAATGAACAATGAGTACGGGGCAGCATGTATGTTGAATACCAATGTTGTGGTGCGCCAGAGTATTGTGCTGCTTCAAGATAAAGCACGTCCCCATAGGCCTACTGCAAATGTCGTAACGCACAAGTTACCCGAACTGACGTGGGAGACGCTTTGAGCCGTGGCGTCGTTATGCTGTCTTTGGTTCCTCTGACTGGCTGGCGTCTCTGTAGGAGTAGCGAATGCCTGACTGATTCGCTCTATTTATCACTGTTTTGCGAGTGAGGAAAAGGTGGGACCCTTGCCGCAGTTGTAGTGGGCGGGGGGGGGGGGGGGGGGGAGGCGGCGTTAGGGGGTGTTGATACGAGGGGTCAGCCTATTGATATGGTGGTCGTTGGGGCCTCTTGCTGTATTCTGAGCCGCATGCACGAGAGCACCCATTATGTCTGATCTCTGGATTTTGGAGAGAGAGTACACCAGCAATTTGCCTTCTCGAATGTTCTCGCTGTGTACGGTTCGGATGTTGACGGCCGGAATAGTGCAGTGAATGATGGCAAATGGAATACTAAGGAAGTTATGGTGCGTGTTGCGTTATTCCCTTAGCGAGCCTCGCCAGTGAAGTTTGAAAGATGAGGGAAGTTTGAAAGATGAGGTTTTGTGGCAAATTACTCTAACCTATTTGTAACTTCTTGTGTAACTTTGCCGATTTGCTTAATGATTTCTATTTATGTGTGTATAAGAAGTGTTGTACGGGCAGTTAGTGTGGTAGAACATCCGATTTAATCTCGGGGTTACGTAAAAGTTTACCTATATGCGCCACTGATTAAAGTGTTGAATTAGTTTTGAACTGTTCTTCTCCGATTCTGCCAGCCGTACTTGATGAGCACTGGTGTTTCCATTTTTTCTTCCTTAGGTTTACCCCATTCTTTACCTGTTTTGATCAATATTAAATCAGCTGTTGATGTCTTAAACTAATCTTCCTTTAATTTTTTTGGATGGGTTTAAATCATGAGAGTCTGGAACCTCAATCTTATCTGTAAATGTTAAGCAAAAAGTCAGAGCCAGCTGGGTAAGCTTGTATCTATGATTCTATAGTTTCAAAATAACATTCGACGTCTGTTGGTATATCTGCTGTTGTTTGTCACAAATGTCTTGTCCTTTTCATATTAGCAGTTTTAATACAGTAACTGAAATTTCTGCTGATAATTAAGAGATTTAAGGCTTATTCACTTAACTTAGAGTTAAGTAACGGCTTAGCGAAAGTTACATTTCTTTAAGGGGTTGAATAAGTCTTGAAAGACCTTAAAACCTTATTTCTGTGGCTCTTGACTTTATATCTGTTGGTCCATTAAGGCCATGGGACATCGGCTGGTACGCACTTTTCAATGTCAATAATCTTTACCAACAGCCGTGCACTTTAAGATGGCAACCAGCTTCGGCCATTCATTTTGCCATCTTCAGGCCCATGAACAGTAAAAGACTATACATGTAGTAATATAAGGGTGTACAAACCAAGTTTACAGGAAGTGACAGGTAAATACAACACCGCTTAAGCTTAAAAGTGATGACAGTATTGGCGTTAAGTCAAATCTATGTGTACATCCAGCACGATAGACTAAACGCGTGTACGTACGTGTTAGTCATAAAACTATTTAACATCACAGATTTACAAGGGAACATGTAAATTCAATTAAAAGATCAGCACTAGACAGTGTACAATGAAGAGCACCGAAGAAACGAAGCTCGTCATTTTTTCTTGTAATAAAATCCCATAAAATTCTTTTAGATGAGGAGCCGCCTAGTATATATGAGTGCCAATCTTCATTTAAAGTAAACTTTCACACAGTAAGCTATGAAATACGATAGTTGCCTATTTATAACCTATAAGCAATATCACGAATGGTAAGACAAGTAGTTGCCCCAGGATCAAAACTAACTTGACGCAAAACTAAACGGCAGTCGACGTATTAAGAGAAAATAGTATGCATAGCGAACACTAAGCATATCCACAACTATGTAGTGGCCTAGGTGATACAATAAATCGAAATAAAAGATATGATTTGGTTTCCTTTATATCACTTAACAGAGCTCCGTAGAAACTAAGCTCGTAATTTTTTTTATAATAAAATCCTTTAAAATTCTTTTAGGTGAGGAACCGCCTAGTATATATGAGTACCAATCTTCATTTGAAGTAAAATGTCACACAGTAAGCTATGAAATACAATAGTTTGCCTATTTACAACCTAGACAACATCACGAATGGTAAGACAAGTAGTTGTCCTAGCATCAAAAGTAACTTGACACAAAACTCAACGGCAGTCGACGTATTAAGAGAAAATAGCATGCATAGCGAACGCTAAGAATATCCACAAATATCTTGTGGCCTAGGTTATACACTAAATCGAAATAAAAGATGTGGTATGGTTTCCTTTATGTCACTTAACAGGTCGGCATTACCGCAGTGAAACAAATCAACAAGAGAGTCACATCCTGCTTAAGCAAGGCGAGTCCTCTAAGTTCACAACCAACAACTTTATACAATTTCACTAGAAATATAAGGCACTATCTAACATGACCTATCTATAGATGAAAGACCATCTAAATATTAAAATATTCACGAGTGTACCGTGAATATAAGGAATCCAGTAAAACATCAAATCTCCCACATCTCTGCGGCCGGAAAAAGATCCTGCAAGAATAGGACCAAGAACGACTGAAGAGAAGATTTCAATCCGACAGCAATGCAGCCCTTCCGCAGATTGCTGCAGATTTCAATGCTGGGCCGCCAACAAGTGTCAGCGAGCGAACCATTTAACGAAACATCATCGATACAGGCTTTCGGAGGCGAAAGCCCACTCGTGTACCATTGATGACTGCACGGCATAAAGCTTTACGTCTCTCCTGGGCCCGTCAACATCGACATTGGACTGTTGAAGACTGGAAACGTGTTGCCTGGTCGGACGAGTCTCATTTCAAATTGTATCGAGCAGATGGACGTGTACGGATATGGAGACAACTTCATGAATCCATGGACCCTGCATGTCATTAGGGGACTGTTGAAGCTGGAGGAGGCTCTGTAATGGTGTGGGGCATGTACAGTTGGAATGATATGGGACCCCTGATAGATGTAGATACGACTCTGATAGGTGACACGTTCGTAAGCATCCTGTCTGATCACCTGCATCCATTCATATCCATTGTGCATTCCGACGGACGTGAGCAATTCCAGCAAGGCAATGCGTTACCCCACACGTCCAGATCGGCTGCAGGAACACTGTTCTGAGCTTAAACACTTCCACTGGCCACCAAACTCCTCAGCCATGAACATTATGGAGCATATCTGGGATACCTTGTAACGTGCTGTTCAGAAGGGATCTCCACCCCCTCGTACTGTTTTGATTTATGAACAGCCCTGCATGATTCATGGTGTCAGTTCCCTCCAGCACTACTTCAGACATAAGCCATGCCACGTCGTGTTGCGGAACTTCTGCGTGCTCGCGTGAGCCTTACACGATATTAGGCAGGTGTGCCACTTTCTTTGGCTCTTCCGTGTATAACCAGAATATTGTCTTACATACACGGCCAATGAGTGCTCTTGCTTTGTCCAGCGCGAAAACTTAGGTCTTTAGACGCGCTGTTAATTCTATGAAAAAAGATGATTGCAGTATATATTGTGGTTTGTCGGGAACAGTAACTCTGTTGCATTAACTACACACTACACACCTATTGTCACGTCATGTAAGGGTTCTTGATGTAAAGGGTGAGTGTTTTCATGAGTGTAACGTAGAATGTTCTGCGAGTTCATGTATTGTAGGCAACTTTCATCGCAAAGATGGAGCACTTTAGGAATAGCCTCTGGAGCTAGAGTTTGTTCAGGGTTTTGTAAGCAACTGCTACTAATATACCAGTGTGAAGTTTTAAGGGATTTATTTCCAATGCGACTTTAGGAATAGCCTCTGGAGCTAGAGTTTGTTCAGGGTTTTGTAAGCAACTGCTACTAATATACCAGTGTGAAGTTTTAAGGGATTTATTTCCAATGCCACTCAAGGCCGGAGCGTCATGCCGTGGTTACAGCCTCACTTACTGGGATATTGGTTCCCCCGTAACGGCGGAGACAGTGTTTGCGCCGTACGTGAAATACTCTTCCTTCCGTACACGACATGATAACACCACAAATTGTAACTGTAAGCACGAATGTTATATGTACGAACCAAACGTCTCGACTAGAAATCATATGCTGAAGCCCTTAAGAGGGAAAAATAATCGATGTGTGAGGCCATCTATGGGAGCGTGGAGGGTTATATCATTGCGTAGAGATCGAGCACGGATGAAAACACGTGAGCAGTGCGAGCGACTGACAGCTCAGCACACGAAAACAGCACACTGCGCGAGGTGAAGGTTTTGTCCGCGTAGGAATCAGCGCTAGAACTGCAGTGCCAGGCCTGTTGCTGCCGGTAGGTAGGCACCTGGCTTAGTGCTCTGTCCACATCACAATTAGCCCGTGCTTTCCGTGTCGCTTTTGTATTATTTCAATGTGATAACCAGCTCCTCTGCATCCATCTCGATGTACGATGGCGGGAATACTAAACCATCAACTTCCTTCCTCTTTCCCTCCCCCGCTCCAACAAAAAAGTGGATGATTCAGTTTTACGTATAAGGTTGTCTGTAATGTTTATTTTAATTTCATTATATTATTTCGTGTAACATGTTTCAGATACTGTAATCATTGAACCAGTACCGAAACAGAGTTCGTTGTCAATATACAGTTAATAATTTATTGTTTCTGCTAACATAGCAGCGTCCAACATTTTTTTCTGAGAACCCCAAGACTACTTAAAATAAACTACAGCAATACTGAAGTTTCATGAACGTTTTCTCACAAGGTTCTGTACCAATCGGCGGCACGAACTAGCTAGTCCTCCTTTGCGTTCGAAGTAAAACAGGAGCGAGTGAACATCAAGATTTCCCTCTACTCGGCTGTGAAAGAATTAAGGCGAAATCTTTTGCTTTCTGTGGAATGCCGATTATGCTCTTACTTAACAAACTGGACATTCTGCATACAACATTAAAATACACTTGGCGAGACTGTAGCATTGAGTTTTCGTAAAACTGTTTTCTTGCCCTGTCGCTCGTACTTGCTGTAAAGAGCGTACTGTTGCTAAAGTGTTGCGGCTACTGGCCCGCTGTGAGAATGAATGTAATTGTAATCTCTGTGTCTCGCGTCTGTGTGGTGCACAGTGTTGCCTTCTAAAGACGCTTAAGCACTGTAGAGGTCCCATTCCCACTATACTAGTAGTATTAAACATTAAGAAGGAGTTGGGATAGCTACGAGTCTACAAGACCTCAGGAAACTTTAGTTATTCCTGTAGAGCTTTTGTTTAAAATAGATCCATTCTTAACCATAATGTATCGCAGATTTTTGAACAGAGAACTTTAAATATGTACCGCCCTGTGTTCTGACTGCTGCAAACAGAGGGAGGTACCGCTGTGGTTAAGACTCGGGATTTCTATTCTGGATGAGAGAGTTCAGGTCCCTGTCCAGCCATCGCGGTTTATGTTTTCGGTACTTTCCATAAACAATTTCAGGGGAATGCAACGATAATTCTTGTATCAAGACCATCACCGGAATGTTACAAAAGGAGACTGAAAATTAACTGTACTAATAAGAGGCGGTTCGCAGCAAAGTCTACGAGGGAAGGATATAAGGAAAGTATTGTCTAGAAAAAAGAGCAGGATGGTGGAACATGTGTTACACATCAAAAAATAACTTGCTTGGGCCTTAGAAGGCAACGACTGTGGATGAAGATAGAGGCTGGAATACATACAACGAATCATTGACGACATTGACTATAAAAGCTGCTCTGAGACGTAGAGAGAGGAAGAAGTTGTGGCGGGCCGCAGCAAACCAGTGGGAAAAATGGAGACAAGAGTCCCGAAGTATAAAGCGGCGCCTAACAACATTGTGCTACTATCATTGTCATCTTCGTCGTTAACAGTGAATCTTCCGTCCTTTATCGTGTGTGTATCTTTAAATTTTGCTCACAAACTTCAATGCCTTTCACTTCAACAAAGGGGACCAGCTGTAATGACTAACCACTTAACTGACGAATACTGTGGATTAATCTGCTATTCGAGCAGATCTATGTTTATTTACCTGGAAATAAAGTAGAATTTAAGACAGGCCTAAAGCACTTATTGGGGAGGGGGGGGGGGGGAGGGTTGGCCAGCTCCTCTCCTATTACAGTGACAAAATCTTAGTTAAATTATTTAATTATTAATAATATAGAACAATCCGAATGTTATACAAAACCTATTTCTATCTGGTAAAGGTGCCAGACTCGCAAGGGATGCTCTAGTATCGAACTAGTACGCACTAGGTTTTGTAAGGTGCCCCATTCGTAGATGGGCTACACTTCTTGACGATTCTTTAAATGAGTCTCCGCCACGTGCCTTTCCTACTTTTAGTTTTATGTGACTGTTTCACTTTAGCTCACTGCCACGCACGGTCACTTTCCTACTTTTAGTTTTATGTGACTGTTCCACTTTAGCTCACTGCCACGCACGGTCATGGATATTAAACATAGATATGACTACTTCCAGTGATTGTTTGGCAGTTTTGTTATTATACAGTAATGGGAATTTCGACCTGTTTATGCATTTGTTTATAATGAGGCTCATCTGCCGAACACTACACCCAACATCGATCCCTCTAAAGTCTTCCTACATTTTGCTACAGTTTCTTGGTGCTTCTAGTTCTCTATATACAACTGCATCATCTCTTTGGTATTGGTTTTTGATGCAGCAGTTAAATTTTAATTATAAGATCTTTCTCTTTTGTTAACAACAGCTGAGTGGAAGAAATTCTCTTTGTATAAAACTTACGTTCTTGTAGTATCGCATCATACATACAGTTTAATAATTTGATATTGGTGATGCCTTTTTGATGGCTTGCGGTTGCGGCAGTCTTAACAATCATTGTATACGCTTCAGTTTAAGTTTACATGTATGGCATAACTTCCGTATTAATGCTTAATTGAAAATGTGTTTCTGGCTCTTGACTTATTTCACGTCCTTTAGAACCATTTCACTTAGGATCTGTTGTAGAAACATTAGTATTTACTTATTATTCTGTAAATTAATATTATGAGCCGTGATTTCATGAAATGTCCTATGTACGACCGAGTGAGGTGACGCATTGGTTAGACACTGGACTCGCATTCGGGAGGACGACGGTTCAATCCCGCGTCCGGCCATCCTGATTTAGGTTTTCCGTGATTTCCCTAAATCACTCCAGGCAAATGCCGGGATGGTTCCTCTGAAAGGGCACGGCCGACTTCCTTCCCCATCCTCCCCTAATCCGATGAGACCGATGACCACGCTGTCTGGTCTCCTTCCCCAAAAACAATCAACCAACCAATCCTATGTACGAGAGCGTCTCCTCATTACATCTCTGCGTAAAGAAATTTAGATATATCTGTCTACCTACCTGTCTACATCTCTATCTTTTCATTCTCCAGCAAACTCAACGTATCTGTGCCTGAAGTTCCAATATATTACTCCACCCGCAATAAAACCGACTTCTGACGTTGAACCTGCTGATTTTCGAAAAAAAAACCGATATTTACAAACTAAACTCAAGGTCTTCATGCACGTAAAAGTACACTTGGTGGATTGGGATAGTCAGATTGAGTTTTTGTACACTTTCACAAATGTTTATTTACATCAACTAACGAAAATACTTTCGTATGGGTTATCCGTGTCTGTAGATGTATTGAGAACTTCTCCTGGATGGTGAGTCATTCACACATACAAAGAAAATTTCTGCTGTGCCCCAACAAAGTATTTACAGTGTGCATAAATTACATAACCCGTTAACCTAATTATTTTCGACAACGACGGATTTATCTACGAAGAAATCTCATTCTGTAAAAAATTGCAGCAATGTCCAAAAATACGTCTCATGAGAGGATGGACACCTAGAGCTCATTGGAGGGAAACTTTAAGACTGAAATCTTCACAAAACGCTAAGTATCTGTGTAGAAGATTAAAAGACCACATCTGCAGTCTGTGGTATCACACATGTTGCTGGACTCTGGAATATAAATCATTTGAAAGTAAGGACAATGGCGTACATCAACGACAGTGTGTGGGAAGCTGCCGTTCGTATACGAAAGATAACGGTGGTAAAAGAATCTCTCGCGAAATCCTACTAGCAAATGACAAAAAGTAGTTTTCAAGATGTGATCAATAAATATTTCTCAACTCCCTCGGCAGCTCTCCTGTATGGACTACGAAGGTAAAATTAGACAAATGGTGTCTCGGATGTAATTATCTATACGCAGGAGTTCTTCCCAACAACTACCTTGAATGGAACAGGACAGGATGTATAATGCACAAAAGTATCCCTTTCCATACACTTAACAACATAAAATACAAATGAAACTGTGTAAGTTACATGTTGCCAATGTTCACGTCGTTAACGATATTCTGTCACCTTGAGTGAAGCCGAAGATGCCTTAAGAAAATATGGTGTTATAACAAAGTTACGTTTTATGCCGGTGTTTTCTTAAAGCGGTGATACTTTTCCTTATTACGTGAACTACTGTCTCCTATATGCTCGTCAACAACTTATCTACGTGCCTACAAGAGATAAGTTTGGCGCCGCAGTCTGCTCCGCGTGGAGAGATCTGCTCTCACCGTACCAACATTGGAAAGAAAAAGTCGACTGACAAAGTCACGACAACGAACGAAAGAAATAAAATGGACAACGCTGAAGCTTTGCTCGATCAGGAGTCCTATTGAGCGGGGACAATGCAGGAACTTCCCTATGGTTATAAATAGTCGCGTGTAAAGAACGCCGGGTCAAGTGCCTACCTGCCGCAGTAGCCCCTCTGGTATTGATCCTGGGGAGCAAGTGGCGCCTCTGCCGGCGGCTGCCGCAAACGCCTTCACCACGGCGGAGACGCGAAGACCGTGTTTCTCTGCGAACACGCGTTGCCAGCGCCTCGGCAAAGCCAGCGGCACGAACTGCTTGCCGCGGGCGAACCTCATCTCACCGCACAACCCGAGGATCAGCTGCTTCACCAGCCAAGAGCTCGGTCTCTTACAGCGGGAAATCCTTTCGCGAAACATTACTGCAGCAATTGGCGACGCGTTGCCACAGATGCTGCAGCGCTATCGATAGCAGCACCTATCGATAGCTGCAGCGCGTCGCGCAAGAACGTCGAAAACCGCGCGAGGGCGGCGCGAAGTTTTGAAATGTAGCAACTGGAAATTTGTTTTCTACTCGTTTAGTTCAACACGTCTAGAATAATTTGAGGAGCTTCAATATTAGATGATCAAAATCAATCAGAATAGATCCTAGTATCAACATTGGCACCCACTTACGACCTCTTAACGTTAGATTTCGTATTTACAGATACTTATTAACAGAACTGCTTACAAATAACAAGGGAAAAGGCGAAACCTTATGTTGTCCGCAATGCTATTTCGTATTGCGACGCTTGTAACGTGAAGCTGCGTATTCGACTCTACAAGAACGTAAGTTCTGTACAAAGAGAATTTCTTCGACTCTGCTGTCGTTAACAAAAGAGAAAGTTCTTATAATAAAAATTTACTTGCTGCATCAAAAACCAGTACCAAAGCGATGATGCAGTTGTATATATAGAACTAGAAGCACCAAAAAATTGTAGCAAAATGTAGGAAGACTTTAGAGGGTGTAGTGTTTGGCAGTTGAGCCTCATTGTAAACAGATGCATAAACAGGTCAAAATTCCCATTATTGTATGATAACACAACTGCCAAACAATCACTGGAAGTAGTGACCTCTATGTTTAATATCTATGACTGTGCGTGGCAGTGAGTTAAAGTAGAACAGTCACATAAAACTAAAAGTAGGAAAGGCACGTGCCAGAGATTCATTTGAAGAATCGTCAAGATGTGTATCCCATCTACGAATGGGGCACCTTACAAAATCTAGTGCATGCTAGTTCGATACTAGAGCATCCCTTGCGAGTCTGGCAGCTTTACCAGATAGAAATAGGTAAAGGAAACAGACTATTCAAGAACAGCTCATTTCGTGACAGGTTCAAGGTTCATGTAGTAATAGTGATAGCGTCGTGAGGATACTACAGTGGCAGACGCCACAAGAGAGTCGTTGTGCATCACGATTAGTTTACAGTTAAATTCCGAGAGCGTACTTTTCTCAAATAGTCAATCAATGTATTGCTTCCTCCTATGTATGTCGCGCGAAAAGACCATGAAGCTGAAATTAGAGCTCAACGCGAAAGCCCATCAACAATTGTTCTACTGGCGCCCCGTTCGCTGGGGCGACAGAAAAAGGGGGAAATGACAGCAGCATCCAGGTTACCCTCCGCCACTTGCGATGAGGTGGCTTGCGAAATAAAATTTAGATAGAGATTAATAGAAAAAGTTGTATATTGGCTGTATTGCAGATCCTGATCTGTGTTTTTTAGTTTTTTATATACAACCTTCTTTTATGATTCTTGAACCAAGTGTTAGCTATGATTAAGTTATGCTCTGTGCAAAATTCTAAAAGGCGGCTTCCTCTTTCATTTCTTCCCCTCAATCCATATTCACCTACTATGTTTCCTTCTCTCTCTTTTCCTACTGACGAATTCCAGTCACCCATGACTATTAAATTTTCGTCTCCCTTCACTACCTGAATAATTTCTTTTATCTCGTCATACATTTCATCTATTTCTTCATCATCTGCATAGCTAGTTGCCATATAAACTTGTACTACTGTAGTAGGCATGGCCTTTGTGTCTATCTTGGCCACAATAATGCGTTCACTATGCTGTTTGTAGTAGCTAACCCGCACTCCTATTTTTTTATTCATTATTAAACCTACTCCTGCATTACCCTTATTTGATTTTGTATTTATAGCCCTGTAATCACCTGACCAAAAGTCTTGTTCCTCCAGCCACCGAACTTCACTAATTCCCACTATATCTAACTTTAACCTATCCATTTCCCTTTTTAAATTTTCTAACCTACCTGCCCGATTAAGGGATCTGACATTCCACTCTCCGGTCCGTAGAACGCCAGTTTTCTTTCTCCTGATAACGACGTCCTCTTGAGTAGTTCCCGCCCGGAGATCCGAATGGGGGACTATTTTACCTCCGGAATATTTTACCCAAGAGGACGCCATCATCATTTAATCATACAGTAAAGCTGCATGTCCTCGGGAAAAATTACGGCTGTAGTTTCCCCTTGCTTTCAGCCGTTCGCAGTACCAGCACAGCAAGGCCGTTTTGGTTAATGTTACAAGGCCAGATCAGTCAATCATCCAGACTGTTGCCCCTGCAACTACTGAAAAGGCTGCTGCCCCTCTTCAGGAACCACATGTTTGTCTGGCCTCTCAACAGATACCCCTCCGTTGTGGTTGCACCTACGGTACGGCCATCTGTATCGTTGAGGCACGCAAGCCTCCCCACCAACGGCAAGGTCCATGCTTCATGAAAGAACCAGAGATTGTAGAGAGTTTCAGGGAGAGCATAAGGGAACAATTGACAGGAATGGGGGAAAGAAATACAGTAGAAGAAGAAAGGGTAGCTCTGAGAGATGAAGTAGTGAAGGCAGCAGACGATCAAGTAGGTAAAAAGGCGAGGGCTAATAGAAATCCTTGGGTAACAGAAAAAATATTGAATTTAATTGATGAAAGGAGAAAATATAAAAATGCAGTAAATGAAGCAGGCAAAAAGGAATACAAACGTCTCAAAAATGATATCGACAGGAAGTGCAAAATGGCTAAGCAGGGATGGCTAGAGGACAAATGTAAGGATGTAGAGGCTTGTCTCGCTAGGGGTAAGATAGATACTGCCTACAGAAAAATTAAAGAGACCTTTGGAGAGAAGAGAACCACTTGTATGAATATCAAGAGCTCAGATGGCAACCCAGTTCTAAGCAAAGAAGGGAAGGCAGAAAGGTGGAAGGAGTATATAGAGGGTTTATACAAGGGCGATGTACTTGAGGACAATATTATGGAAATGGAAGAGGATGTAGATGAAGACGAAATGGGAGATAAGATACTGTGTGAAGAGTTTGACAGAGCACTGAAAGACCTGAGTCGAAACAAGGCCCCGGGAGTAGACAACATTCCATTAGAACTACTGATGGCGTTGGGAGAGCCAGTCATGACAAAACTCTACCATCTGGTGAGCAAGATGTATGAGACAGGCGAAACACCCTCAGACTTCAAGAAGAATATAATAATCCCAATCCCAAAGAAAGCAGGTGTTGACAGGTGTGAAAATTACCGAACTATCAGTTTAATAAGTCACAGCTGCAAAATACTAACGCGAATTCTTTACAGACGAATGGAAAAACTGGTAGAAATGTTGGAACACGTGAGGCAATACTAACCTTACGACTTATCTTAGAAGAAAGTTTAAGGAAAGGCAAATCTACGTTTCTAGCATTTGTAGACTTAGAGAAAGCTTTTGACAATGTTAACTGGAATACTCTCTTTAAATTCTGAAGGTGGCAGGTATAAAATACAGGGAGCGAAAGGCTATTTAGAATTTGTACAGAAATCAGATGGCAGTTATAAGAGTCGAGGGGCATGAAAGGGAAGCAGTGGTTGGGAAAGGAGTGAGACAGGGTTGTAGCCTCTCCCCGATGTTATTCAATCTGTATATTGAGCAAGAAGTAAAGGAAACAAAAGAAAAATTCGGAGTAGGTATTAAAATTCATGGAGAAGAAGTAAAAACTTTGAGATTCGCCGATGACATTGTAATTCTGTCAGAGACAGCAAAGGACTTGGAAGAGCAGTTGAACGGAATGGACAGTGTCTTGAAAGGAGGATATAAGATGAACATCAACAAAAGCAAAACGAGTATAATAGAATGTAGTCAAATTAAATCGGGTGATGCTGAGGGAATTAGATTAGGAAATGAGACACTTAAAGTAGTAAAGGAGTTTTTCTATTTAGGGAGTAAAATAACTGATGATGGTCGAAGTAGAGAGGATATAAAATGTAGACTGGCAATGGCAAGGAAAACGTTTCTGAAGAAGAGAAATTTGTTAACATCGAGTATAGATTTAAGTGTCAGGAAGTCGTTTCTGAAAGTATTTGTATGGAGTGTAGCCATGTATGGAAGTGAAACATGGACGATAACTAGTTTGGACAAGAAGAGAATAGAAGCTTTCGAAATGTGGTGCTACAGAAGAATGCTGAAGATAAGGTGGGTAGATCACGTAACTAATGAGGAGGTATTGAATAGGATTGGGGGGAAGAGAAGTTTGTGGCACAACTTGACTAGAAGAAGGGATCGGTTGGTAGGACATGTTTTGAGGCATCAAGGGATCACAAATTTAGCATTGGAGGGCAGCATGGAGGGTAAAAATCGTAGAGGGAGACCAAGAGATGAATACACTAAGCAGATTCAGAAGGATGTAGGTTGCAGTAGGTACTGGGAGATGAAGAAGCTTGGACAGGATAGAGTAGCATGGAGAGCTGCATCAAACCAGTCTCAGGACTGAAGACCACAACAACAACAGTATTAGATGCGAAAGTGAAAGGACATGAAACGATAGTTGCTCTGATATTCTGCTTCGTAAGTCGCATTACTACTCTATTTGCTCTTCGATCTCCTGTTAACAGTTAATCGTTTCTTCTGGCGCATAACGTGAATTCATCTTCTGACATTTCTTTTGGTATATGAAAAAGCTACCAGTTTACATTGCGATTTGGATTTTCATTAAGAGTTCCTATCTGCAACTGTTTCCTATCTGCAAGGTTAGTCAGCAAGTCAGTCAGGCAGCAGTAGCCGACCGAGACACAAGCAGAAACAGGGAAGTAACCGATTTTGTGACTTTTACGAGTTCCTAACCAGGAGCGAATTTTATAATATCATCTGTGTGCTTTAATAGCTTAGCTTCTTGAGTTTTTGCGTGTTTATTTAATATATAATAGGCACAGTTCTCGCGTTTTCGTTTGCGTCAGAAAGTAAACCGATTTTGTGACATATTACATGTTCCTAATCAGGGGCGAATTATTTAGATTCACCTGAGTGCCTCGCTAGTTAGGTTTCTGAATCTCTGCGTATTAATCTAACTTATCAGACACAGTTGCCGCGTTTTCGTCAGGGTCAACAGTAGAGTTGCGCAGCACGTGCCGATAGTCTGTTTATCTGCATAGTTTAGTTTTCCACGTTCTTTAGTAGGGAGAGGGACTGCTATTGTTGCGTGAGGATGCGAGACCAGTTGGTGACACTTCGCTCTCAGCTTCAGGCTGTGATGTCTTCGGTTACACAGCTTAAAGCTGCAGTAGATGGGCACCACTGTTGTGGGCCGGTCGTGGGGATCCAACGGACGTCCAGCACGTCAGAGTCCTCCAATCCGTTCTCACTGATGGCCAACCCAGTTACTGCTCGCACCGATGTTGACCCCTCACCTGTGGTCGAGCAGGCAGACAGCGAAAGACTTCCCGGACGGCCGCACGTAAGGCCTCCCCGATTTGTCTGACAAACAGGTTCCAGGTGCTGTCTGTGGATGACACTGTCGCTGAGCCAGATGCTGTCCCGTGTCCTGTTTCTGAGGAAACCTCTCAGCCTGCAAGATACGGACAATCACATAGAGTGGAATAATTGATAGTTGGGAGCTCCAGCGTTAGGAGCGTTATGGGCCCCCTTAGGGATATGGCTGCCGAGAAGGGAAAGAAAACCAACGTGCACTCCGTGTGCATACCGGGCAGAGTCATTCCAGATGTGGAACAGGTCCTCACAGATGCCATGAAGAGCACAGGGTGCAGCCAGCTGCAGATGGTTGCTCACTTTGGTACCAAAGATGTATGTCACTTTGGGTCAGAAGAGATTCTCTCTGATTTCCAGCGGCTAACAGAAGTGGTAAAGGCTGCCAGTCTTGCTGCAAGATGAAAGCAGAACTGACAGTTTGCAGCACAGTCGACAGGACCGGTTGCGGACTTCTGGTACAGAGCCGCCTGGAGAGTCTGAATCAGAGGCTCAGACGGTTCTGCGACCGTGTAGGCTGCAGATTACTCGACTAGCGCCAAAGGGTGGTTGGGTTTCGAATTCCGCTGAATATTGGGGGGTCTAATATACGCAGGAGGCGGCTACACGTGTAGCAGGCGCTGTTTGACGTGGACTGGGCGGTTTTTTAGGTTAGAGGGTCTAGAGAAAACACAAAAGGGCTTCAGTCACAAAGGGTGCAGGCCGAACACAGGAAGAACGTAGATACAAGAAACATCGGTATAACAGTTGTAAATTGTCGTAGCTGTGTTGGGAAGCTACCAGTGATCCATGCGCGAATAGAAAGCACCGATGCTCAAATCGTTATATGCACTGAAAGCTGGCTAAAGCCGGAGGTAAGCTCAGCCGAAATTTTTGCGAAGAACCTAACGGTGTTCCGAAAGGATAGCTAAACACGGTTGGCGGTGGCGTGTTTGTTGCTGTTATAAGTAGTTTATCTTGTGGCGAAATTGAAGTAGATAGTTCCTGTGGTTTAGTATGGGCAGAGGTCATTGTTGGCAACCGGAATAAAATAATAATTGGGTCATTTTATCGACCTCCCAATTCAGATGAGATAACTGCTGAAAGGGTCAAAGAAAACTTGAGTTTGATTTCAAACACGTGCTGCCAAAGCAGTGTTACTAGACACAGCCTTCTGAAATGCCTTTACAAAAGAAGACGAAGTAAATATTCCGGAATTTGAGTCAAGAACAGCTGCCAACATGGGTAGCGAAGAAGCAAATATCCTCGGAGAAGTGAAGCAACTTAAATTATTAATAAAAGCAAGTCTTCTGGTCCAGACTGTATATCAATTAGGTTCTTTTCAGAGTATGCTGATGCATTAGCTCCATACTTCACAATCATATACAACCGTTCGCACGACGAAAGATCCGTACCCAAAGACTGGACTAATCCACTTAATTACAGGCCCATATCATTAACGTCGATATACAGCATGATTCTGAAACGTATATTGTGTTCGAACGTTATGAATTACCTCGAAGAAAGTGGCCTATTGATACACAGTCAACATGGATTTAAAAAACATCGTTCTTGTGAAACACTACTAGCTCTTTGCTAGTATGAAGTGCTGAGTGCTATTGACAGGGGATCTCAAATTGATTCAGACTCCTTGATTTCCGAAACACTTTTGACACTGTACCACACAAGCGGCTTGTTGTGAAATTTCGTGCTTATGGAAAATCGTCTCAGTTATGTGACTGGATTTGTGACTTCCCGTCAAAGAGGTCACAGTTCGTAGTAATTGACGGAAAGTCATCGAGTGCAACAGAAGTGATTTCTGGCGTTCCCCAAGGTAGTGTTATAGGCCCTTTGCTGTTCCTTATGTATATAAACGATTTGGGAGACAATCTCAGCAGCCGTCTTAGGTTCCTTTCAGATGACGCTGTTTTTAATCTGCTAATAAAGTTATCAGAAGATCAAAACAAAATGCAAAACGATTTAGAAGAGATATATGAATGACGCGAAAATTGGTAGTTCACCCTAAAAAACGAAAGGAATTACAATTACGAACAAGTTAAATAGGCTAACCGAAGACTGCGCTTTATTGGCAGGACACTTAGAAAATGTAACAGATCTACTAAGGAGACTGCCTACACTATGTTTGTCCGTCCACTTTTAGAATACTGCTGCGCGGTGTGGGATCCTTACCAGATAGGACTGACGGAGTACATCGAAAAAGTTCAAAGAAGGGTAGTACATTTTGTATTATCCCGAAATATGGGACAGAATGTCACTGAAATGATACGGGATTTGGGCTGGACATCATTAAAAGGAACGTGTTTCTCGTTGCGACTGAATCTTCTCACGAAATTCCAATCCCCAATTTCCTCCTCCGGATGCGAAAATATTTTGTTGACACTGACGTACATAGGGATAAACGATCAGCACGATAAAATAAGGGCAATCAGAGCTCGTACGGAAAGATATAGGGGTTCGTTCTTTTCGCGCGCTATACGAGATTGAAATAATAGGAAATTGTGAAGGTGGTTCGATGAACCCTCTGCCAGGCACTTAAATGTGATTTGCAGAGTATCCATGTAGATGTAGCCGTAGATATCGGTAAAAGTAGGTTCAGATCCACACATATTATAAAAATGTATGTAGGTATGTAATATGCATGTGTGTACGTTCGTCTCCTCCTAATCTACTGGACTGATTTCAAGCATACTTGGTACACATGTCACTTAGTGTATGGAAAGAATCGATGTGGAGTTAAGAATCACCTATCTGCCAAAGGCGTCGGGGTGGGGGTGAAAAAAAAAGTGTGGCCTACTACGCATGAATAACTAGATTTTATAAATCCATTATTTGAGAATGAGAGCACTTAGTGACTCGCAAGGAACTTTACACATAATTTTAAACCCTTATGAAAATGAACCAAGGACCTTGCCGTTGGTGGGGAGGCTTGCGTGCCTCAACGATACAGATAGCCGTACCGTAGGTGCAACCACAACGGAGGGGTAAGTGTTGAGAGGCCAGACAAACGTGTGGTTCCTGAAGAGGGGCCTTTTCAGTAGTTGCAGGGGCAACAGTCTGGATGATTGACTGATCTGGCCTTGTAACACTAACCAAAATGGCCTTGCTGTTCTGGTACTGCGAACGGCTGAAAGCAAGGGGAAACTACAGCCGTACTTTTTCCCGAGGGCATGCAGCTTTACTGTATGGATAAATGATGATGCCGTCCTCTTGGATAAAATATTCCTGAGGTAAAATAGTGCCCCATTCGGATCTCCGGGCGGGGACTACTCAAGAGGACGTTGTTATCAGGAGAAAGAAAACTGGCGTTCTACGGATCGGAGTGTGGAATGTCAGATCCCTTAATCGGGCAGGTAGGTTAGAAAATTTAAAAAGGGAAATGGATAGGTTAAAGTTAATATAGTGGGAATTAGTGAAGTTCGGTGGCAGGAGGAACAAGACTTCTGGTCAGGTGAATACAGGGTTATAAATACAAAATCAAATAGGGGTAATGCAGGAGTCGGTTTAATAATCTACATCTACATCTACACTCCGCGAGCCACCTTACGGTGTGTGGCGGAGGGTACTTATTGTACCACTATCTGATCCCCCCTTCCCTGTTCCATTCACGAATTGTGCGTGGGAAGAACGACTGCTTGTAAGTCTCCGTATTTGCTCTAATTTCTCGGATCTTTTCGTTGTAATCATTACGCGAGATATATGTGGGCGGTAGTAATATGTTGCCCATCTCTTCCCGGAATGTGCTCTCTCGTAATTTCGATAATAAGCCTCTCCGTATTGCGTAACGCCTTTCTTGAAGTGTCCGCCACTGGAGCTTGTTCAGCATCTCCGTAACGCTCTCGCGCTGACTAAATGTCCCCATGACGAATCGCGCTGCTTTTCGCTGGATCATGTCTATCTCTTCTATTAATCCAACCTGGTAAGGGTCCCATACTGATGAGCAATACTCAAGAATCGGACGAACAAGCGTTTTGTAAGCTACTTCTTTCGTCGATGAGTCACATTTTCTTGGAATTCTTCCTATGAATCTCAACCTGGCGCCTGCTTTTCCCACTATTTGTTTTATGTGATCATTCCACTTCAGATCGCTCCGGATAGTAACTCCTAAGTATTTTACGGTCGTTACCGCTTCCAATGATTTACCACCTATGGCATAATCGTACTGGAATGGATTTCTGCCCCTATGTATGCGCATTATATTACATTTATCTACGTTTAGGGAAAGCTGCCAGCTGTCGCACCATGCATTAATCCTCTGCAGGTCTTCCTGGAGTACGTACGAGTCTTCTGATGTTGCTACTTTCTTGTAGACAACCGTGTCATCTGCAAATAGCCTCACGGAGCTACCGATGTTGTCAACTAAGTCATTTATGTATATTGTAAACAATAAAGGTCCTATCACGCTTCCTTGCGGTACTCCCGAAATTACCTCTACATCTGCAGATTTTGAACCGTTAAGAATGACATGTTGTGTTCTTTCTTCTAGGAAATCCTGAATCCAATCACAAACCTGGTCCGATATTCCGTAAGCTCGTATTTTTTTCACTAAACGTAAGTGCGGAACCGTATCAAATGCCTTCCTGAAGTCCAGGAATACGGCATCAATCTGCTCGCCAGTGTCTACGGCACTGTGAATTTCTTGGGCAAATAGGGCGAGCTGAGTTTCACATGATCTCTGTTTGCGGAATCCATGTTGGTTATGATGAAGGAGATTTGTATTATCTAAGAACGTCATAATACGAGAACACAAAACATGTTCCATTATTCTACAACAGATTGACGTAAGCTAAATAGGCCTATAATTATTCGCATCTGATTTATGACCCTTCTTGAAAATGGGAACGACCTGCGCTTTCTTCCAGTCGCTAGGTACTTTACGTTCTTCCAGCGATCTACGATAAATTGCTGATAGAAAGGGGGCAAGTTCTTTAGCATAATCACTGTAGAATCTTAAGGAAATCTCGTCTGGTCCGGATGCTTTTCCGCTACTAAGTGATAGCAGTTGTTTTTCAATTCCGATATCGTTTATTTCAATATTTTCCATTTTGGCGTCCGTGCGACGGCTGAAGTCAGGGACCGTGTTACGATTTTCCGCAGTGAAACAGTTTCGGAACACTGAATTCAGTATTTCTGCCTTTCTTCGGTCGTCCTCTGTTTCGGTGCCATCGTGGTCAACGAGTGACTGAATAGGGGATTTAGATCCGCTTACCGATTTTACATATGACCAAAACTTTTTAGGGTTCTTGTTTAGATTGTTTGCCAATGTTTTATGTTCGAATTCGTTGAATGCTTCTCTCATTGCTCTCTTTACGCTCTTTTTCGCTTCGTTCAGCTTTTCCTTATCAGCTATGATTCGACTACTCTTAAACCTATGATGAAGCTTTCTTTGTTTCCGTAGTACCTTTCGTACATGATTGTTATACCACGGTGGATCTTTCCCCTCGCTTTGGACCTTAGTCGGTACGAACTTATCTAAGGCGTACTGGACGATGTTTCTGAATTTTTTCCATTTTTGTTCCACATCCTCTTCCTCAGAAATGAACGTTTGATGGTGGTCACTCAGATATTCTGCGATTTGTGCCCTATCACTCTTGTTAAGCAAATATATTTTCCTTCCTTTCTTGGCATTTCTTATTACACTTGTAGTCACTGATGCAACCACTGACTTATGATCACTGATACCCTCTTCTACATTCACGGAGTCGAAAAGTTCCGGTCTATTTGTTGCTATGAGGTCTAAAACGTTAGCTTCGCGAGTTGGTTCTCTAACTATCTGCTCGAAGTAATTCTCGGACAAGGCAGTCAGGATAATGTCACAAGAGTCTCTGTCCCTGGCTCCAGTTCTGATTGTGTGACTATCCCATTCTATACCTGGTAGATTGAAGTCTCCCCCTATTACAATAGTATGATCACGAAACTTCTTCACGACGTTCTGCAGGTTCTCTCTGAGGCGCTCAACTACTACGGTTGCTGATGCAGGTGGTCTATAGAAGCATCCGACTATCATATCTGACCCACCTTTGATACTTAATGAATAAAAAAATAGGTGTACGGGTAAGCTACTACAAACAGTATAGTGAACGCATTATTGTGGCCAAGATAGACACGAAGCCCACGCCTACTTCAGTAGTACAAGTTTATATGCCAACAAGCACTGCAGATGACGAAGAAATTGAAGAAATGTATGATGAGATAAAGGAAATTATTCAGGTAGTGAAGGGAGACAAAAATTTGATAGTCATGGGTGACTGGAATTCGTCAGTAGGAAAAAGGAGAGAAGGAAACATATTAGATGAATATGGATTGGGGCTAAGAAATGAAAGAGGAAGCCGCCTGGTAGAATTCTGCGCAGAGCATAACTTAATCATAGATAATACTTGGTTTAAGAATCATGAAAGAAGGTTGTATACATGGAAGAATCCTGGAGATACTAAAAGGTATCAGATAGATTATATAATGGTAAAACAGAGATTTAGGAACCAGGTTTTAAATTGTAAGACATTTCCAGGGGCAGATGTGGACTCTGACCACAACCTATTGGTTATGACCTGTAGATTAAAACTGAAGAAACGACAAAAAGGTGGGAATTTAAGGAGATGGGACCTGGATAAACTGAAAGAACCAGAGATTGTACAGAGTTTCAGGGAGAGCATAAGGGAACAATTGACAGGAATGAGGGAAAGACTTACAGTAGAAGAAGAATGGGTAGCTTTGAGGGATGAAATAGTGAAGGCAGCAGAGGTTCAAATAGATAAAAAGACGAGGGCTAGTAGAAACACTTGGATAACAGAAGAAATATGAATTTAATTGATGAAAGGAGAAAATATAAAAACGCAGTAAATGAAGCAGGCAAAAAGGAATACAAACGTCTCAAAAATGATATCGACAGGAAGTGCAAAACTGCTAAGCAGGGATGGCTAGAGGACAAATGTAAGGATGTAGAGGCTTATCTCACTAGGGGTAAGATAGATACTGCCTACAGGAAAATTAGAGAGACCTTTGGAGAAAGGAGAAGCACTTGCATAAATATCAAGAGCTTTGATGGAAACCCAGTTCTAAGCAAAGAAGGGAAAGCAGAAAGGTGGAAGGAGTATATAGAGGGCCTATACAAGGGCGATGTACTTGAGGACAATATTATGGAAATGGAAGAGGATGTAGATGAAGATGAAATGGGAGATATGATATTGCGTGAAGAGTTTGACAGTGCACTGAAAGACCTGAGTCGAAACAAGGCCCCCGGAGTAGATAACATTCCATTAGAACTACTGACAACCTAGGGAGAGCCAGTCTTGACAAAACTCTACCATCTGGTGAGCAAGATGTATGAGACAGGTGAAATACCCTAAGACTACAAGAAGAATATAATAATCCCAATCCCAAAGAAAGCAGGTGTTGACAGATGTGAAAATTACCGAACTATCAGTTTAGTAAGTCACGGATGCAAAACACTAACGCGAATTCTTTACAGACGAATGGAAAAACTGATTGAAGCCGACCTCGGGGAAGATCAGTTTGGATTCCGTTGAAATGTTGGAACACGTGAGGCAATACTGACCCTACGACTTATCTTAGAAGAAAGATTAAGGAAAGGCAAACCTACGTTTCTAGCATTTGTAGACTTAGAGAAAGCTTTTGACAGTGTTGATTCGAATACTCTCTTTCAAATTCTGAGGGTGGCAGGGGTAAAATACAGTGAGCGAAAGGCTGTTTACAATTCGTACAGAAAGCAGATGGCAGTTATAAGAGTCGAGGGGTATGAAAGGGATGCAGTGGTTGTGAAGGGAGTGAGACAGGGTTGTAGCCTCTCTCCGATGTTATTCGATCTGTATATTGAGCAAGCAATAAAAGAAACAAAAGAAAAGTTCGGAGTAGGTATGAAAATCCACGGAGAAATAAAAACTTTGAGGTTCGCCAATGACATCGTAATTCTGTCAGAGACAGCAAAGGACTTGGAAGAGCAGTTGAACGGAATGGACAGTGTCTTGAAAGGAGGGTATAAGATGAACATCAACAAAAGCAAAACGAGGATAATGGAATGTAGTCGAATGAAGTCGGGTGATGCTGAGGGAATTAGATTAGGAAATTAGACACTTAAAGTAGTAAAGGAGTTTTGCTATTTAGGAAGCAAAATAACTGATGATGGTCGAAGTAGAGAAGATATAAAATGTATACTGGCAATGGCAAGGAAAGTGTTTCTGAAGAAGAAAAATTTGTTAACTTCGAGCATAGATTTAAATGTCAGGAAGTCGTTTCTGAAAGTATTTGTATGAAGTGTAGCCATGTATGGAAGTGAAACGTGGACGATAAATAGCTTAGACAAGAAGAGAATAGTAGCTTTCGAAATGTGGTGCTACAGAAGAATGCTGAAGATTAGATGGGTAGATCACATAACTAATAAGGAGGTATTGAATAGAATTGGGGAAAAGAGGAGCTTGTGGCACAACTTGACTAGAAGAAGGGATCGGTTGGTAGGACATGTTCGGAGACATCGAGGGGTCACCAATTTAGTATTGGAGGGCAGCGTGTAGGGTAAAAATCGTAGAGGGAGACCAAGAGATGAATACGCTAAGCAGATTCAGAAAGATGTAGGCTGCAGTAGGTGCTGGGAAATGAAGAAGCTTGCACAGGATAGAGTAGCATGGAGAGCTGCGTCAAACCAGTCTCAGGACTGAAGACCACAACAACAACAGCATTCAAATTTTTCAAGCTGGAAACCACCACAAGAAAACGAAATGAAGCAGTTTATCACTTACTACATTTTCGCTATTCATGCAGCAAAACTGCCGCGTCAGGGATGAAGTTTAAATTTGTCCCAATTACACATTATAAAATGGCATGTAACATCTCAGTTTGATAGACCAAGGTCGAATTGATGTACAGTTCACTAGTGGAATCTGCAACGTGGGCACTAGAAGCCTCCAAAATGGTTGGCTTGGACAATTTCAAACCTTAGATTTATTTTATCGGTAATATTAAGGCTGAATACGGCATTTCATCCAGGCATATTACTGCATAGTAGACGATAATAGTATAAGTCAGAAGGTATGACAGGTTTTGGAGGAAACGGATATGTTTGTGACAGAGCAGGGTGTGGAGAAAGGAAATGTTCGGAACAGTGATCATAGTCAATTCGAGTATGAAATGTCTTCATCGTCAACAGTCTCTCACAGAGGATTGAAAACTACATCTAGTGTGTTACAGACCGTACCTAGCTGTACCCACAGATACACATTTGATGTGGCTTTATAAATGACAGGCAAACAAGCTCTGCATCTGTTTTCAAAAGGTACAAGGCATTTTCGGCCCAAATATTTCAAAGAAAAGTGAATCAACCTGCTCACGAAACATTCATGTCGAGGCAAGAAAAAGTCGGTAAATGATTACAGAACATACGAACGGTTTATAACTTCAGTCCTTGGACAAAATGTAACAAATGAAAAGAGCCTGCTGCTGTATGATACCTGGTCATGTCACACGGATCGTGCCTTTCTAGTGCCTTTTTTTCTGACAAAGACATTATGCTGAAGATATTGTCACCGAGAACAACAAAATATTGGCATCTCTTTGATGTTGACTTCTCTTGGCAATATAAGCTCTACACCAGAAGAACTACTGATTTTGTAAAACTACAATGTGCCGAACCACGAGTGAAGATACATGATGGTTATTTCATCACCAAACTTCACTTTGTTATTTAAATCCATTTTCTGCACCAATGTATACGTTTACGATCCAACATATTTGGCGAAAGGCAGGTTAGTACACTGATACACCTATGTTATCATTTGAAAAAGTGATTAGTGTTTGTTTTGATATTGGTGTACTTGAATGCAAAAGTTATTTTGAATGGAAAATGTTGTTTTAGTGAGGTGTGCATATTTTTCTCTTCCACTTTGTTTTAAACACGTCATCGAAATCTCGCTTCTGTACTATGAGGACCATATAAGCACTATCAAATGTGTAGGATATATGTGTTTTGCGCTATTACAATTACTTTAAGCAAAGGGTTTTTGGCACTGTTGATTGAAAATGTAATGATACACTGACTTCATTGGATTACGTATAATGTCGCTGCTGTGGTATTGATATCTTGTTACTTTGTTTCTCTCTATTAAAATGTCACTTGTAGTAGAATGCAACGTTTTGCACGGAAATGACAGGACCACTGTTTTTTATATATGATCGAGTTTTATTTTAAGCATGGTTTCGTACGGTTCCGAGCGTTCGAGATCAAAGGTGTCCCTTGTCAGTAATTTTTCAATAAGATGCAGTGACTGTACACACAAGTTGAGAGTTGGATGTTACATTCGCAACTTCCTCAATCTCATTTGCCACCTCCACTATTTAATTATTTCTCGTATTAATTATTGCATGTTTACTGTAAAGATCCACTTCCTTATCTAGTTATCGATTGTGTTAGGCATCGGTTACCGTTGGGTAGTCTGTCACGTGCTCAGGAAGTAGCTGACCAATCAGATCACAGATCACCCTGCTGCGAATTCAGAGTCGTATGTTCGAAGCGGCTCCTTTGTGTTCTAGCTAATGTGGCGGAAGATCTTGTTCTCCACTCTGACGGATCGGTTGCATGTTTGTGTCCTTCTAGTGTGGGAAACGTAGTTTGTCTGTGTGCAGTATGAGCACATTTACAGTATGTTTGTTATTTGTTCAGGGAAATCGTTTAGTTCATGAGTAGTTATTCTCTTGATTCGCATCGCGAAATTGACGCTTGGGAATTTCACTGTAACTTTCATGGCTTTCACGGCATTTATGATCTATTCTTTGCGCTTTTGTGTGGGGAATAGGTATCGACACTTGGTACAGAATCTGGTTGTTTCTAGTTCACCTAAATGGTAGATCTTTCAATACCATTGCACACCCCTTTAATGAACCTTTGTCAACGTTTAGCGACTTACTGAAGTTTGCATTGATTTTCTCACGTGATGGAGCTATGTATGTCAGGTGCTTCATGTGCGTTAATGTTACACATGCTGCCCTGGTGTAACTAATTTCTGGAGACCATTACATGTATTTACCGTCAAACGTCCTTTCAAATTACTTTTTATTTGTCAGTGACTTACCTGTTCAGAGCAGTTTATGGCTTGGGTCTGAGCACTATGCGACTTAACATCTGAGGTCATCAGTCCCCTAGAACTTAGAACTACTTAAACCTAACCAACCTAAGGACATCACACACATCCATGCCCGAGGCAGGATTCGAACCTGTGTCCGTAGCGGTCGCGCGGTTCCAGACTGTAGCGCCTAGAACCGCTCGGCCACTACGGCCGGCAGCAATTTATGCCGACTTGGATTCAGCAGTCAGTTTACTATCATTCGATGCTATCTGCCTTTAGCAATTGGTAGAATTTGTACATATTTCGTACTGCGATTAATATGAAAACTTACCACTGTGAATATTATACTTCGCGTTTCTATGCGTGAGCTTTTAGTGGGAAAAGTAAGTGCTGGAGGTGACGCAGTTGGCAGACTGACAGCCCTTCATTCTATATGAACTGTGATTATTTTGTGTCTTGTAATTATGAGCTATTATAGCAGCCTTTCGCAGGCAATGCTCTTTCCGATAGAGTTATAGACGTATGACTGACATTCAGCTCCACAGCTTCACCTCTCTCCTATTCTCGAGACCCAGCAGAAGGTATCCTGACAGAAGTGAAGCTGCGAGCAAGGGTCGTGAGTTGCGTGGGTGGCAAAATAAACAGAATACCTTTTGTTAGCTTATCGGTGATTTGACATTTTTTTTCTCTCTAAACTCAGGAATACTGACATACAGGAATTCATTGAGTTTTTGTCATTGTAATAGAATCTGAAACTTCGTCTAAGAGCGAGACAGTTACCGTCAGCGGACAGTTACCTCCGCATGGCTCTCAAGACAGGGTATGAACTGAAAATGATTCTGAAGATTTTGCATTCAAGCTACTAACACTAACATCTAGTGGGACAACACAAGGTGAAATGACAAATGAACGGAATTACAAGGCAGATTGTTTTGAGACTACACGTGATAGTACGATGGAGTAAAGTGTACTACTTTGTGTAATTTGGGCATAGTGAGAATAATGTGTGTTGTATCCCATATCTTAATGTTATTGTGCTATGTATATAGTTAACAAAATTTGTAAAAAAAATTACCTAAAAAAATTATCAAATCACTTGAATCATCTACGTAAATATCATCGTCTCGTAGCACATGTGACTTTTTAACATAACGTATATTTATAGTTAGTGTTGCAGTTCTGCTATTGAATTTCTCCAGTTTATATCTGAAACCAGTTGATATGTGAACATAAGGCAGAGCGGAAATCAAGTACGTTGTTGCCCTAGTACCAATTCCAGTAAGATGAGTAGGATGTGGCAAATTTCCAGAAAGGTAGTGGACGAATCCCCCAGATTGGTTCAATTGTGTTGCGTGAAGGAAGAAGTTGAAACGTTCTCCTTCCTGTGTCTGAGGATATTTATCATACGCATAAAAAGGCTGAATCTGTCTGTAAAACATATAGACACAAGCATAGGAAAGCGGCTACTTACAATGTCACCTGTTGATTATACGCCTTAGTACATATTATCGTTAAAACACAGATGATACTTCACCTCAGGTGTGTGCTACTTTTTAAGATAGAATGGAAGTGTACCGCGGAAATTCCGATGTAAAATTGCTGGTGATATGGAAGGCAAATTTCGGTTCTGCTATTTAATAATGTAGGTTAATGAAGCAAGGAATTCCAGTATTATGAATGGAACGTTTCTTCTTTTTGTTGCTAGTATTTTATGTGACAAATGATGCTAAATTTGAGTACTCAGTTTTATTCATATTATATATATATATATATATATATATATATATATATATAATATTAGCATTACAGGAATGTGACATCTAGTTAACTGCTAAGTATGTACAAACACTTTGTATGCGTCAGCATTTTGAAAATGTTTGCCAGGAGTGTGGGGTAGTGTTGTAGAAACATAATCAATTTTAGAACTGTTTTTACTCGTATAGGAGTTTTTATGTGTGTGAGAGTGTTTTGGAGGATGCTTGGGTGAATGTGGGCTGGGTGTATTTGGCAGTGAGACTGCCATGATGTACGTGATGATTTTGGAGTGTGTGTTTGAAGGGGACGTGGGGAGGATATCAGAATGACTGTAAAAGCAGTGCTCGTTCTTATTCATAACAATTATTGCAGATTGTCGTCACTATCACACTCCTGTCATGTCCCACACATACCCAATAGGCAATAGGGGACTGGTTTGGAGATAGTGTTGGTCAGGGAGGATGACAAAAATCTTGGAGAGTGTGTGAATGTTCTAGCATAGTCGTGAGCAATTATTTACAGATACATTATGGCATTCTTTTATATAGCGTGGTAGGTATTTGTTACGAAACTAGGGTATGCATTGGTTGATGTCAAGAAGAAAACCAGCTATATGTTCGTCCTCTACAGGAATATGTATCTGTTAGTCCTCTACAGGAATACCTATCAAGTAATATTATGGCACACAAAAATTGATACTTCCCTGTATTTACGACCTCATTTGAGTCATTACGTTAAATCTCATGCTTAACTGGGAGCATGTCTTTTTCTGGAATCACATATGCTTTACCTAATTAAGTGTCCACCCTGCTTAAATTCTTAAAACACTCTCAGAAGAAATACATATTACATAAACATGACCATCAAAATACCATCTTGTTCTTACACTCAACCGATTATTGATCGTTAATGTATCTCTACCAAATACAACTTTCTCTTCATTTCTACACTCTCCACAACCTGCCTCATAGTGACTCTAGACTCGCATTCGTGCCATCCTGATTTAGGTTTTCCGTGATTTCCCTAAGTCGCTCCGGGCAAATGCCGGGATGGTTCCTTTGGAAGGGCACAGCCGACTTCCTTCCCCATCCTTCCCTAATCTGATGGGATCGATGACCTCACTGTCTGGTCTCCTCCCCCAAACAACCCAAACCCTCATAGTGACTTTAATAGCCAACTCCCATTTCCTGATCCAACAAACCATGCAAAAATCGTGTCTCCCTATCATTTATTGTGGCTTCTTTTTCTATCCTCTCCACAAGTCAAGGCTAAGTTTTCCACACCAGATCTAACATCTTAATGCATTTCTTTTTCGACCATACTGCAAAGTTCATGAGATGTTTTTACAGTCGTTTTGCTTCATTTCACTTAGGCACCCATCCTTCCACCTACACTTACCAGGAGCAGCTACTCATTCAGTAGTAGTTCTCTGTCTCCATATTTATGGAGCATGTTATATATTTTAATCATTATGAAAGAAAAACACTTGACACTTTTATAATAGTGAGCAATATTTATTATTTAACTAATGGGTTTTTGACTTTTAGGTCCTTATTAACTACAAAATTAAATATGTGGTTGGAAATATTTGAGATCAAAGATTGGAAACTAGGTACATCTGAATAAGCTCCCAATTGGCTGTCAAAAGTGACAGTTACTGAAGTTCAGAAGAATTGTTTATATGTATATGTTTATATAAAGATGTGAAACAAGAACTATTTAGTTCATGTGAAACATTGAGTTACTGAACTGCATTACAAACTGCAATAGCTCAAAGCAGAAAAATTAATTGAGCAAAATGCTGTAAACTTTTTGTAAGAATTTCGTTGTATAGGACATTCCTGTACAACTCTATTATATGAAAAAATATTGACTATCGATTTCAGTGAATTTCAGTCCATCCATGTATGATCTGTTCCAGAAAAGAGGACAAGTGTATTATATGGTCTTGGACTATGGTTACATGTTTTGTATAGCTGCACTACTTCTATAAAACAGTTCTGTTTTTATAATTAGAATATATGTGAGAAAAACTGTAATGAGTCTTCCTACAATTTATGATGAACCAAATGTATCCTTACTGTTCAATTTTTAGTGCTATTTCTACAGTTAAAGACAGTGATGTGTTGTAACTAGGCAGTGAGTGAATTTTAAAGTTTAACAATTTGAAACATCTATGTTGTAATAACTTAAAATCTATGGAAAACGACAACAATAGAATAGGTACTGTTACTAGCACCTTTTTGTTCACATCCTGAGACAGTGTTCATGTGTAGTATAACAATGTTGTACTATAGTAGAACTTTTCAGAATGAGTAAGTATTGCAGTAGTGGAGCAGCCAGTTGAATAAATTTTATAAGTGTTTTCATATAATTTTGTGATATTCTGTGCATTATATATGATACCTAATGTATGTATGAACAATCGTTTATTGGCCACTAGCTGAAGTCCCTGTATACACTTTATGCACAGTATGTTCTCCTTTTGATAAGATGATCTGTGAGTAGTGTGAAATAGATAGTGAATAATAAAATAAGTAGCACAGCATTGTATTGTACAATGAAATTTTCAACATTCCTAAAAAGTGTGCTTCAACACACAGACAAAGTGTTTCTGATGGTTCGCAGAAAATTTTGACATGTTTCTAGGGTACAACTAAACAAGATAATATTACCTTAATCAAGTTAATATTAAATTTGTAGGACAACCAGAAGTTGCAATCGATATTTTTATTGACCAGTTTCACTCAATTTAAAAAGAATGTAACTGTAAAATTTACACTGTGGAATTTAGAAACTGTTACAATATGGATTCTTAAATTGCCATAAAAGAAAACATTCAATTTACTGTATTAGTAATTTAACATGAAGTGATAATAGTATAGTAATTGATAATAATATACTAATTAGATATCAGATTTAATTCAATTACCATATTGCCATGACAATTATTCAACTTGAGAAGCATTATTTATCTAAATATATTTATACAAAAATTACTATAATCTGGAGAAGAAAAATTAAATGAACAAAACTCAGTAAAGTTTTCTTTTGAGTTTTATTATACAGTACAAAGCTGTTCTATTTTTAATTACTGAATATAATTATTTTGTTTTAATTTCCTTTAAAAAACCAGTTTAGGTCAGTTACCATATTATTATCAAATTATCTTCAATAACTGTCATTTGTTATCAAATGTGAATTGAATATATTCTTTTCTGTCTGTTATATCAATTTGATGTCCCATATTGCAACACTTTCTGAATTTGACAGTCTAAATTGCACAGTTTCTGACAATTCTTTTGTATAATTCAGCGAAACTGCTCAATAAAAATATTAATAGTGACTTATGCCTGTCCTTGACTTGAGCCGTCACTGTTCACCCTTGCAGATAATGCCTACTCTTGCTGAGTATAATATTAAAAGTTAGATATAAGGTGAGACTTAATTAGTAAGTAAAACAACTGTAATTATACAAAGTAGAACAATAGGATATGCGAATCAAAAGTAAGTGAAGTAAAGTAAAAAGTGAAACATACAAATTACAGGAGCATTTTACAAAGTAGTCTGGATGGGTTTCTTTACAGTATCTGTGATTAGATGTTGGTTGTAAAAAAACTGTGATTATTTGGTACAAAACTTAGGAAAATAACTGAACGTTTATTGAATTTCGTAGTTTCAGTAATGTTTATCTTCCTCCCTTTGTGATGATGTGTAGTACCTTGGTAGCACCTTACAACTCTGGCCTTCAAACCGTCTGCTTAATGTACTCAAGTGGTTCAATGAGTCATATACTGTATTTTATCTATTCTAAAAAATATTTACTTGACATTTTTGTAAAAATAATTTTTATCACTTCAGTTTTCAGAAGTCTTTTGGATGTATGTCACACAAAACCTTTTAGTTAAAAAAATTGGCCGCTACAATAATTTATCCTCACACCTGATAACGGCATAATATCCGAATTCTGGTTTGTTAAATAACAATTATTGCAGACTATCACAGAATGGTCGCGTGTTTTTCATTTATTAAAATAAATTGTTCCAGTATGAATCAATAGAACAGTCAGTTAACGCAACATATTTTGAAACTTACTGTAACCTCTTTGAATATTGTAATTTAAAGAGTATCATGCATGAGTACACTGAAGACCGATGTAATGGTGGCTAATAATTAGCTTCCCATGCTGGAGGTATGGAAATATAAATAAAAATATATGTAGTACGTAATTCAAAATAATTACTTTCGGTTCTTTCTTCCACGCGTCAATGTCCAATCTTCAGCTTATCGAAGTAACTCTGTCTGCCGCGTGTGTTCCCTGCAGCTGGAGCGCGAGGTGTGGGCGCCTCGGCCCGTGCAGCGGCACTCGGGCCGTTGGGCGGCCCTGGAGCGCAGACAGCATCGCCGGAACGCGGTGGCACGGCTAATTACCAGCGCCTAATGAGGCGACTGCCCGCGCCGTGTCGAACCGCTTGCCTCCGCTGTGCTGGTTGTCCAGTATACAGTTCCCTTGGACCCCTTCCTTTATTTCTCCACTATCAGTTATACTCGTCCGAACTAATACATCTGGAGCACTACGTTGTCTGAAAAGGAACTAATGAGACTGGGAAAATCGGAAAAAGAGAGAGAATGGAAGTATTCGAATTGTGTTGTTATATAAAGCCCTAAAAATTAAATGCACTGGTAAGGAAAGAAATCATGAAGTCCTCTGCAAAGTCGACGATGGGTTTGGTTCAACGTCCCATCGACATCAAGGTCATTAGAGGTCTGAATCGAAGAGGAAATGATTATACATGGTTACTTAAATTTATTCGTTTTGTAGAGAATTTGTAGATGTCAGTGACTATATTACAAATACATAATACTTTTTTTGCGTCAGTAACATCTTACTAATATTTCTTAGCATGACACGTTTCGGCAGCACGCAGCGATCACCAGGTACTGCACAGATACATGTGCATTAATCTGAGGCGTGACGATGTCTATTTGTGAGGTATGCCAGTGATGCAAAGTACCGAAATTTATCCTTGTAGAGAAAGATACATTTATTTCAGCAAATGTCAAGTGCGTTGTATGTTTATATCATTTAATATTTTAACGTAAATTCATGTCAGTCTGTACCTGAAATTGAGTTATATGTTTAAATCATCCCACCATTTCTGCTGAATATAAATTTATCTGGAACAAATAATAACTACAAAACAATCACTTAGCACTTTGACATTCAATTCTCTGCACTCCAAAGGTTCTTCATTACTAAGATTTCTGTTGCTACGGTATTAAACCGATAAAAATACAATTTTTATACATGTTTATCTTATTACATATATTATATAAGATAATTGGATAATATATCTCTGTTATTAAGTATTATTAAACTAATTCTTCCCCAATTCATGAAGTGTCCTTATATAAATGAAACAGATACTCCACAATGGATAAATTTTTGTATAAATTTACATTGTTACTTTCCAGATTTTCATTTAGCAACATTTTACCACGTACTGTGCCATGAACCAAAACTCCTAATTCTTCAAACAAATCCACCTCGTGTCCTTTCTCTGTCTTACGTAATATACGAAGATAAATCGCGAATCTTTGTCTGAGTGGTCAATGTCAATGTCCTGAAAATATTTGCCATAGTTTGCTTATGAATGGTGCACAAGCAGCGGCTTTATATATATATATATATATATATATATATATATATATATATATATATAAAGGTACTGCCAAACTTTCAGGAAACATTCCTCACACACAAAGAAAGAAAATATGTTATGTGGACATGTGTCCGGAAACGCTTACTTACCATGTTACAGCTCATTTTATTACTTCTCTTCGAATCACATTAATCGTGGAATGGAAACACACAGCAACAGAACGTACCAGCGTGACTTCAAACACTTTGTTACAGGAAATGTCCAAAATCGTCAGCGAGGATACATGCATCCACCCTCCGTCGCATGGAATCCCTGATGCGCTGATGCAGCCCTGGAGAGTGGCGTATTGTATCACAGCCGTCCACAATTTGAGCACGAAGAGTCTCTACATTTGGTACCGAGGTTGCGTAGACAAGAGCTTTCAAATGCCCCCTAAATGAAAATCAAGAGGGTTGAGGTCAGGAGAGCGTGGAGGCCATGGAATTGGTCCGCCTCTACCAATCCATCGCTCACCGAATCTGTTGTTGAGAAGCGTACGAACACTTCGATTGAAATGTACAGGAGCTCCATCGTGCATGACCCACATGTTGTGTCGTACTTGTAAAGGCACATGTTCTAGCAGCACAGGTAGAGTATTCTGTATGAAATCATGATAACGTGCTCCATTGAGCGTAGGCGGAAGAAACTAAAATGAGCTCTAACATGGAAATTAAGCGTTTCCGGACACATGTCCACATAACATCTTTTCTTTATTTGTGTGTGAGGAATGTTTCCTGAAAGTTTGGCCGCACCTTTTTGTAACACCCTATATATATATATATATATATATATATATATATATATATATATATATATATATATATATAGGGTGTTACAAAAAGGTTACTAACATATATATTAGTAACGACATCAGTTTGATGATAACATATAACTCACTTGAGACAAACTCTGAAATAAATTAATCTTTCTGTATAGGGGGTGCTTCAAAAGGAATAGAAAATATTTGAGGAGGTTGTGTAGACTAATTCTAGTAAAGTAATCCATACAACATAGCTCACTTTTTTATTGACTACAGGAATACAGCTGGTTGCAGAGATTGGTTCTCATTTCGCATGTTGATACTCCAGTTGCTGTAGGTTTATTTACCGATTGTCATTTTTGTTTAAAATTCAAGTTGTGAAGCTGTGTCTGAGTTTACAATATTGCATTGTTCACCTGTGATTGTGACAGTGATTCTAACATGATGCCCAGTTCTGCTATGTCTTTTATACATGCCGCATGGATGTGTGTGATGTCCTTAGGTTAGGTTTAAGTGGTTCTAAGTTCTAGGGGACTGATGACCTCAGAAGTTAAGTCCCATAGTGCTCAGAGCCATGTGAACCATTTTTGAAGGGAAGACGGATATAAGGTCCAAAGCGGAAATATAGCAACAGGAAGTGCTGATACCATTAATGCCCGACTAAAATATAATGAGATATTCTGATCGATTCTTTCCTGTCACTATCATTAATTAAGCGGTCAAGTGTTCAATGCTGTCTCGAGCTTTGCAATGTATAGCTCGTGTGTTCTACATTCTCAAAATTCGTGTTGTGTTGGACACCAATTGTAGAAATACAGTAGTTAGTGTCTACCAACGACAGCGAGCACATATAGTATCTTATAACGTGGCGTTATTTATATAGATGACTATTACTGCACGCAATAAGCTTTCTGGTTTTAGTTCTGACGCTTGTACGCTATATGCTCACTTCCTGATCGGCTATGTCCGTCGTTTACTAATAGGATGATTGTACAACACATCGATATGTACGACTATGGTACCATACAGGCAGAAAATAATTGAATCTGTATCAGTAGGTCGGTATGCCTTACAATCCAACATCTGATTTCCGAACCAATGGATGACCGCTATTTAATCCAACCGGAATCTCTCCGTGCCTCCAGGCCTTTTCCAAATATACCTCCTCCTTTTGTGATTTATGAAGAGTCTATGCACTATTAATAGTGAAATTTATTGCAGAACTCAGTCTTTCTTATTTCTACTGTCGATGCCATATTTTCCCATACATCTGTTTTATGCTTTCTCCTCTACTGCAGCGTTCCAGCTACCGAGACTGTTAGATTTTCACCTCCCTTTACATACTGATTTAATCGCTCGGTGTCCTCATATACTTTCGCTATCTCGTCTTTTGTTTGTGACGTCAGCATATATAGGCTGTCTAAACTTTTGTTATTGCGGTTGTTTGCTATTGATTCGGATGAGAATAATCTTAACACTGAAATGTTAACAATAATTTATTCTCTGCAGTATCTTTCTGTTCATGACGAATTCTGCTCACTTTAACCAATTGCTTCTACTGTTGGTATTACCCAGTATTGATTTCACCAAAGACCCTTATCTTCCTTCCATTCACTTCACTGTCCCCCCACTGAGGACTGAGGCTTTGCATTTCCATTTTCAGATGTTATAGCTCCCCTACCACATTTGTGAAACGGGCTCCATAGTTGAAAATAATTTCAGTTCGAAATAGATGGTCTTGCGTCTGCCCGCCTAAGATGACGTTGCAGAATTCCAGCCTCGGTAGCTTCCGCGCGACAAGGTATTAAACTTTCGATTGCGAAAGAAATGGAAATAGTTTCCATATAATAGTCATACAAAGGAGCTTTGTGCCCTTTGTTACTCAGGAAAGCTAGTGTCTATTCTTCGGCACTCCGCAGCAGTTGCCGAAGAATTCTTCTCGTCATCAGCACTGTATGTCGATGATCGACCCCGGAAAACAGATAAAAAAAAACAGCTGCAGTTATAGGTGAGATGCATGTCTGAAAGTTTCAACGGAAGTGACAATGAGAGTACTGGCTGGCAGCTGCTGGTGCAGCGTTTATCCTCTAGAGCTAACAGAGAAATGTGGTTGTAAACTATACTCCCTGCCACACTCATTTTTGAGCCGTCTATCGGTGCTCCATCAAGAACTACTTCGATTTTACTTTTCCATGCGTGCACGTTTATATTTCGTCTGGTTATTGAGTTATACGCTTGCTTCGGTTCATAATGACCACCCTGACTCACACTCACGAATATTACACTTTTCTGTCATCAGTCTTCTGCCTAGTTGATGTGGCCCACCACGAATTCCTATCCTGTGCCAACCTCTTCATCTCGGAGTAGCATTTGCAAACTACGTCCTCAACTATTTGCTGTATGTGTTCCAATTTCTGTCTTCCTCTACAGTTTTTGCCCTCTACAGTTCCCTCTAGTACAGTGGAAGTCATTCCCTGATATCTTAACACACGTCCAATCGTCCTGCCTTTCTCCTTGTAGGTGTTTTCCACATATTCCTTTCCTCTCCGATTCTGCGCCGAACCTCCTCATTCCTTACCTTATGAGTCCACCTAATTTTCAACATTAGTCTGTAGCACCACATCTCATATGCTTCTGTTCTCTTACGTTCCGCTTTTCCTACAGTCCATATTTCATTATGAAACAATACTGCGCTCCAAATGTATATTCTCAGAACTTTCTTTCTCAAATTAATGACTATCTTTGATAACATTAGATTTCTCTTGGCCAGGATTGTCCTTCTTGCCAGTGCTAGTTTGCTTTTCATATCCTCCTTCCTCCGTCCGTCAGCGGTTATTTTACTTACCTAGGTTGTAGGATTCCGTAACTTCATCTACTTCGTGGCCATCAATGCTGATGTTAAGTTTCTAGCTATTCTCATTTCTGCTACTTCTCATTACTTTCGTCTTTCTCAGACTTACTTTCAGACCACAATCTATGCTCATGAGACTTTTCATTCCATTTGCAGATCATGTAATTCTTCTTCACTTCCACTCAGTATAGGTATGTCTTCAGCGAATCGTATCGTTGATATCCTTTCACATTGAATTTTGATTCCACTCCTGAATCTTTCTTTTATTTCCATCATTGCTTCTTTGATGTATACATTGAACAGTACGGGCGAAAGACTACGTCTCTGTCATATACCATTTTTAATCTGAGCACTTCGTTCTTAGTCATCTTCTCTTATTTTTCCCTGTTGGCTCTTGTATATATTGAATATTACCCGTCTCTCTCTACACCTTACCTCTATTTTTCGTACAATTTCGAACATCTTGCACCGTTTTACACAGTCGAACGCTTTTTCCAGATCGACAAATGCTGTGAACGTGTCTTGATTTTTCTTTAGTCTTGCTTCCATTATGAACCGCAACGTCAGAATTGCCTCTCTCGTGCCTTCACCTTTCCTAAAAACAAACTGTTCTTCACTTAAAACATCCTCAGTTTCCTTTTCCATTCTTCTGTATATTATCCTCGTCAGCAACTTGGATGCACGAACTGTTAAGCTGATTGTGGGGTAACTCCCGCTCTTATCAGCCTTTGCAGACATCAGAATTGTGTGGATGCTATTTTTCCGAAAGTCAAATGGTATGTCACCATACTCATACATTCTACACACCAATGTGAATAGTCGTGTTGTCCCTTCCCCCGATGATTTTAGAAATTATGATGGGATGTTATGCATCGTTTCTGCTTTATTTGATCTTAAGTTCTACAAAGCTCTCTCAACTCCTGATTCTAACACTGGATCCCCCAATCTCTTCTAAATCGACTACCGTTTCTTCTTCTATCACATAAGACATGCCTTCAGTTTAGTCTTTCCACCTATCCGGTCTCTCCTCTGCATTTAACTGTGGAATTCTCGTTGCAGTCGTAATGTTACCACCCTTGCTGTTAATTTCAGAGAAGGTTGTTTTTACTTTACTATATGCTGAGTCAGTTCTTCAGACAATCATTTCTTTTTGGATTTCTTCACATTTTTCATGCAGCCATTTCGTCTTAGCTTCCCTGCACTTCCTATTTATTTCATTCCTCAGCGACTTTTATTTCTGTGTTCCTGAATTTCCCTGAAAATGTTTGTACCTCCATCTTTCATAGATCAAGTGAAGTATTTATTGTGATACCCACGGTTTCTTCGCAGTTATGTTCATTGTACCTATGATGTTCTTTCCAACTTCTGTGATTATTCTTTTTAGAGATTCTTCCTGACTAATCTGTTAAACTTCAGCCTATTATTCACAACTACTACATTGTGATCTGCTCCCGGGTACGCCTTACAATCCGGCATCTGATTTCGGAATCTCTGCCTGACGATAATGTAATCGAACTGAAATGCTCCCGTATCATCCGGCCTTTTCAAAGTTTACTTTCTCCTTTAGTGATTCTTGAACAGAGAATTCGGTATTACTAACTGAAATTTGTTACAGAACTCAGTCTTTCTCCTCTCTCATTCCTTGCCCCAAGCCCATATTCTTCTGTAACCTTTTCGTCTACTGCTTCCCCTACAACTGCATTCCAGTCGCCCATGACTATTACATTTTTATTTTCCTTTACATAGTGCATTACCCTTTCAATATCCTCGTTTAATTTGTCGAACTATTGATCTTCAGCTTGCGATGTCGGCATGTATACCTGAACTATCTGTTGATATGCTTTCGATTCTGATAACAACAACCTTATCACCGAAATGTTGACTCTCTGCCCTGGCTTCCCATTCATAACGAATCCTTCTCCCGTTATACCATTTTCTGCTGCTGTTGATATTATCCTGTACTCATCTGACAGGAAATCTGGTTTTCATTCCATTTCTCTTCGCTGACCCCTACTATGTCTAAACTGGGCCTTTAAATTTCTGTTTTCAGATTTGCTAGCATCCCTGTCACGTTCAATCTTCTGACGTTCCACGCCCAAACTCGTAGAAAGTTATCTTTTAGTTAATTATTCAATATTTTTCTCATGGTCACCTTCCCTTTGGCAGGCCCTTCCGGAGGTCCGAATGGGCAACTGTTTGGAATCTTTTTCCAATTGAGAGATCGTCATGACATTTTTTTCAATTACAGGCCACATGTCCGCCTTTAGGAGCAGTTTCCCACCCCAAGGACAAGAGACTATCCTCAACCTCTGTCCTCTCCTCCGCGCTATTTGGCAAGGCCGTTGACAGAATAAGGGTAACTTCTTACGCCGGAAGTCTTCGGCCACCACTGCTGATTGTTAACTGAAATTTAGGCGGTGGTGCGTTTCGAACGCGGGACCTATTAGACATCAGGCAGCACATAACTAGTCGCAGCGAAGCCCAGCAGCCGATATGCAGCCGCGACTTACCTCGGGAAGAAGGACGTCTGCAGTGCCCGAAGTGGCATCCAGGGATGCGAAGATGCGCTTTGGCAACGTCATCAACGACTCGCGCCATCCTGTAACAGAAGATAACCAAACAACGTGTCAGACCACGAAGAACAATACACATAAGAGCAACATTGAAATAACTCTATTGGCAGTATTTTCGTGGGAGAGGAGAAGTAACACAGTGGGTTTTGCTACTATCGCACACAACATGAACCCCGTTCAAGTGATGGAGTGATCCATGAAAAACCGGGTGGCCTCTGTTTTTATAAATATTACCGTCACGGCCCCTTCTTTATACTCAACATGACAGCAGCGGACAGTACTACTCGCACATGTTAGGTTTTTAATATGAAAGTCAAGTGGATATCGTAAGCGGCGACTACCACGAAATATTCTCTGCTTAAACTATCTGTGTAGCCCGAATGTTTCCTTTGTTCAGACCTAGGAACAATCCCCGCAGACCACGGGAAACGTGTCACGACAAAGTCACTTAAACAGGTCAGATAAGCGATAGCCATGACACGAATTTTGAAATGAAACCGTTCGCTATCTTCCTTTTCTATGGTATTCGTCACTTTGGATTAATTCATAGCTTTAATACAGAAGTAGCCTTTATCTTCTGTTGCACACACCTGCATTTGAAGGATCACCTACTTACAGTCAGGATACTAGCGAAGATGATACTTTATCCTTTCACCTTGCATTTTTACTGATTTTCTAAAACATCTTGCTTCTTTATCTGCCTCTTCAATAAAACTGTTTGAATATTATAAAGCAACCAGTAGATTTTTAAATCATACCTCTTACTTCTTGTGGAGGCAGTAATTGCAGGAGCTGGAAGACAAGAATGTCGCTGCAGAATGTCGCGCTTGTCGTCCTGTTGGAGTTCTTTCTTCTGAGCTTATAGGCAGTTATGTACACTGAGGTGTCAAAAGTCATTGGTTAGCGATATGCACACATACTGATGGCGGTAGTATCGCGCACACAATATATAAAAGGCCAGTGCATTTGCAGAGCTGTCATTTGTACTCTGGTGATTCATGTGAAAAGAAGTCCGAATATTTATGGCCGCAAGATGGGAATTAACAGACTCTCAACGCGGAATGGTAGTTGGAGGTAGACTCATGGGACATTTTATTTCTGAAATCGTTAGGGAATTCAAAATTCCAAAAGCCAAGGAGTCAAGAGTGTGCCGAGAATACCAGATTTCAGGCATTACCATGAACAGCGAAGTGGCCCACGGCATCGACTTGACGTCAGAGAGCAGCGGCGTTTCCATAGAGTTTTCAGTGCTAAAAGACAAGCATCACTGCGTAAATAACCACAGAAATCAATGTGGGACCTACGACGAACATATCCATTAGGACAGTGCTGCAAAATTTGACGCTAATGGGATACAGCACATGACCGACGAGAGTGCCTTTGCTAACAGCACGACATTGCCTGCAGCGCCCCTCCTGTGCTCGTGACCATATCGGTTGACACCTAGACGACTGGAAAGCAATGACTGGTAAGACGAGTGCTGATTTCAGTTGGTAAGTGTGGCACAGACCCCACGAAGCCATAGACCCAAGTTGTCAACAAGGCTCTGAGGAAGCTGGTGGTGGCTCCATAGCGGTGTGGGCTGTATTTACATGGTGTGGACTGGGTCCTCTGTTGCAACTGAACCGGTTACTGACTGGAAACGGAGGCCATTTGCAGCCTTTCATGGACTTCATGTTCCCAAACAACGATGTCATGTTAATGGGCCACAACTGCTCGCGATTGGTTTGAAGGACGTTCTGGACAATTGGAATGAATGATTTAGCCACCCAGATCGCCCGACATGAATCCCATAGAACATTTATGGGACATTTTCGAGAGGTCAGTTCTGCACAGCATCTTGGGGTGGCAACACTTGCGCAGTTATGGGTCTGTAGAGGCAGCATGGCTCTATATTTCTGTAGGGGCTTCCAACGACTTGTTGAGACCATGCCGAGTTGTTGCGCTACGGGTGGCAAAAGGAGTTCCGACGCGATATTAGAAGGTTCCGCATGGCTTTTTTCGCCTCAAGTTGTACATCTATCAGCTCGAAGTGCAGCGATACCAATCGTCGTAAATATGCTTCATAAGGACAGACCCTTCGGTCCTATTATTATTAATACTTTGTTTTAAATATGATTTTACATATTTGCTGACCGTTACTATATTTTTGTACTTTACAAATAACTGACCGAACTATTTTTGTAAATTTTACATATTTTACGGTTTTCACAAGTAAAGGTTCGTGCTATACAGGACGTGCACATTTAGTGCAAAGAGTACGGAAAAATAGTACACTTAGTTGCATCTACATAAACCACTGATTTTCGGGACTATTTAGTTTGACAGTGCATGAAAGTTTGTTTACCAAATTCCACCTGTGATCCACACGTACTTGTTTTAAGGTTTTAAAAAAGCCTTTTCTGTCTATTGTGGCATCTGAAGTCTGTCACTGTGGCACGAAACCGGTTATGACTGTCATAAAAAGCGATTGTATCAAAAATATACAAAACTTTGTAGTAATAAATTTTCCGTGAAACAAACTGCAGTATCCTACTGCTTCATCTCGATAAGTTATAGTGAAACTAAGCTCCGTTGCAGTGGTCACTTGTTAAGACACCGTAACGTACTGTATTGTATGGTGCTGCGAATGTTGTGTTTGAGAATGGAGTATGTAGCTGTTATGCATAGATAAGCATTGACTGTATTGTTTTGAATTAAAGGATCATATACGCTTCGATGAACTGTAACTTGTATTCTGCAACTGTAACTAGCATGTGTGAACAGAAAGCAAACTATATTGATACAAATGAGGATGGAAGCACGCACAAAGGGTTATCCAAATGGCTGCTAGATCGATAACTATTGAAATCGATATTAGATTCACTGTCATAACAGTAAACGGAAATATCGTCGTTATGATACGTGTTGTTTCACAGAAAACGTGGCATCAGAGGATAAAGATCGGTGCTGTATATATGATAGGATATCGTGATTGGAATGGAAATGGTCGTAGGTATTGCCCTGTATGAAGCTTTCGAGTAATGCACAAAACACATTCACGTCGTCCTATTATGAGAACCTAGTATGCCTGCATTAACGTTATTAGTACATGCAACTAAAGCGTGAAAATGATACACAAATTCTGTATGATAACTGTTTCATTTCATGTTGGGTACTTTTCTCTAGACATTAATAGTATCTCAGACTAGGAAGGAAGGATATTTGTGCTTATGTTCGGCATAACAGTTTAATTGTGTAGTGAATAACGTTCATATGGTATTTTATAGCGTGCTAAGAGCCATAGCGTATCCAATGGCTACTTAGTGACGGCACCTTTATGTCTTCTGAATCGCAGGTTCTCTCAGAGAGGAAAGAAGATATTGAATCGTAAGGTTTGGAAACAAAAATTTCTTCACTGCCTCACTACTTTCAAATAGATCTTTTATAAGAACCCGGGTTCGATTCCCGGCGGGGTCAGGGATTTTCACCTGCCTCGAGATGACTGGGTGTTTGTGTTGTCCTCATTAATTCATCATCATCCATGCAAGTGGCAGATTGGACTGAAAAACGGTTGGGAATTTGTACGGGCGCTGATAACCGCGCAGTTGAGCGCCCCACAATCCAAACATCATCATCATTTTATAAGAACGTTATGAGGAATATGTCTCCAATAGACAACGTCAACAGACTTAAGTGGCTGAAGAATTGGCGGTTGTGATCTTTAAAAACGGCTCTGAGCACTATGGGACTTAACATCTTAGGTCATCAGTCCCCTAGAACTTAGAACTACTTAAACCTAACTAACCTAAAGACATCACACACATACATGCCCGAGCGTAGCAGTCCCGCGGTTCCGGACTGCAGCGCCTAGAACCGCATGGCCACCGCGGCCGGCAGAGTTCTTTAGGTAACGTGCAGTGGGCACTAACGACATTTACTATCAGTTACATGTTGTTCTCTAGTTCTCCTTGGTAGACTTCCTTCTGAAAGAGGGTAATCAAGGATATTCTTACCCCGCCCCGAAAACTGTCAAGATAGGTATAGATAATTACGCGGAGGAGTAACGACGTCAGCTGCTTGTGGGTATTGAAATAAATCAGTGGGGAAAGTTGAAAATTTGCTCCGGACTGGAAGTTGAACCCGGATTTTTCCGTTTCTCGCGAACAGTCGCCTTGACCGCCTCGGCCATCTGGACACGGTCCCTGACCAACTCAAATTACTAACTTCTCCACACGCACTACTGATGTAGTGCCCATGTCCATTACCCTCAATACTGGCAGCGATCGCTGATTCCCTTAAGCTTTCGGCCTAATTTGTGCATTTGCACGGCAGTGATCATTGGTCGTCTTCCCCTAGTTCTATATAAATTAGATCAATGTTTATTGTTGTAGAGGTAAAAGGTAGTTGTCAGTGAGAAAATAGAGTTTATTGTTCGTTCTCAAAATTATGGTGGCTCTGAAGTCCATACGGCTATGTTATTAGCGAGCCAACAGATCACAACCAACGTCACAAATGTGGCTCTGTATGCATGAATTCAGTATGTAACGAGCTAAATTTAAATTCTTCAGAAATTTATAAGCACGTAACAAGTAGACAAATAAAATCCGCTGTTATACGCAAATCTTAAGTGTTGCTCTCCAATGCAGTTTATGTATGTTATGATGACAGTTCTTCATCCTTCTTTTTCGTGGTAGGCTAGGAAATTAACGTCATGTCTCAAATAATTCGTTACAGAAATTTATTAAATTACTTCACTAATTGTGATGGAAAGAGCCTGCGAATTTGTCACAGTTTCATATAAAGAATTTCTCATTACATTCGCGTTGTCTGTTTAAGTAAAACGAAAAGAAATTATCACTAAAGCGTTGCTAATAGGTCAATGATAATCGATTTATTCTTTTCTTTGGCAAAAACAGATTACTTTGTTGCTCAGCCGGTGCCTGTATCATTGTTCATATTCAGCAGAGAGTGTGAATTTGGACATGTAGTTGCACAGAAGAGAAATATAGATGAGTATATTTAGGTGATCTGACGAACATGCAGTATGTGTACAAGAAATGTAATCGCAGTGGTGAATGTGGACAACCATCAGCTGTATAATGGAATGACGACAGTGAAAATTTGTGCCAGGCCGGGACGAGAGCCTGGATTTCCCGCTTATGGCGAGCGTTCGCCTTACCATCTGGCTATCCGACTGCGACTCCCAGCCAGACCCAAACTTCCATATGTAGTCCGTAATAACAACAGGCACTGCAAAAGCGTATTTATCCGCCGATACCGTGCAAGCGACTTTCAAGTAAAATGTCTGCCTTGTACGGGAATATACATAATGGGTGTACGAGCACAGGTTGTAGACACGTGGCTGACGAGACATGGAATTTTGGGTCTGGCCGTGAGTTGCTCTAGGACAGCCCAACAGTAAGGCGATCGTTCGCGATAAGCAAGAAATCCGGCTTCGACTGCCGGTCTGACACAAATTTTCATTGTCGTCATTCCATTATGCAGCTGATGGTTGTCCATATTCACAACCGCAAATATTGTTATTTCATTTCGGCTATACTCGCAGCAGTGCCTGCTCCTTCCGACATGCATATACTGTCTGCTGTCCATGACTTTGGCATCTGTATCTTAATTTATATCTTCCTACATACTCAAAAAGTCACGACACACTGGATGAGAAACTAATACTGCCGCTTTCTGTCCTATTTAGCTAGCATGCGGAACGTGAGAAAACTGTATATGACCGAAACCGTAGTAATTTATTTGAATTTCTTCTCTTGATTCGCAGCGAGATATAGGACGAAGGCAGCAGAACTGTTTCTCGCATATTCAACGGATTTTCTGAATTTACACCTCGGGGTTCTGTGTGGATACCGTTAGCTTTCTTACTAATTTTATCATCTCTCATCCCTGTCACGATGTAAGTAAGGCGCCTGAACTCTACTTGATCCCAAACACTTATTTACTCGTTCTTCATTCACAAAGGCAATGATCACATAAGGTATCAACTAGAAAAATCTTGTAGCTATATGGTGAATTACAATATCCTTTACCCGAAACATTGTAGTAAGTACGAGGACAGTGCAGAAAAGTTATTCATCCGATTTTTTAGGCTAAAACTTTTATAGCTTTTAAATAAAACAAACGTTATTAATATTATACATCTTTAGACTTCATGTTGTTGTTGTGGTCTTCAGTCCAGAGACTGGTTTGATGCAGATGTCCATGCTAATCTATCCTGTGCAAGCTTCTTCATCTCCCAGTACCTACTGCAACCTACATCCTTCTGAATTTGTTTAGTGTATTCATCGCTTGGTCTCCATCTGCGATTTTTACCCTCCGCGCTGCCCACCAATACTAAATTGATCATCCCTTGATGCCTCAGAACGTGTCCTACCAACCGATCCCTTCTTCTACTCACGTTGTGCCACAAATTTCTCTTCTCCCCAATACTATTCAGTATCTCCTCATTAGTTATATGATCTACCCATCTAATCTTCAGCATTCTTCTGTAGCACCACATTTCGAAAGCATCTATTCTCTTCTTGTCCAAACTATTTATCGTCCATGTTTCACTCTCATACATGGCTACAGTCCATACAAATACTTTCATAAACGACTTCCTGACACTTAATTCTTTACTCGATATTAACAAATTTCTCTTCTTCAGAAACTCTTTCCTTGCCATTGCCAGTCTACATTTTACATCGTCTCTACTTCGACCATCATCAGTTATTTTGCTCCCCAAATAGCAAAACTCATTTACTACCTTAAGTGTCTCATTTCCTAATCTAATTCCCTCAGCATCACCCGTCTTAATTCGACTACATTCCATTTTCCTCGTTTTGCTTTTGTTGATGTTCATCTTATATCCCCCTTTCAAGACATTGTCAGTTCCGTTCAACTGCTCTTCTAGGACCTTCGGCGTCTCTGACAGAATTACAATGTCATCGGCGAACCTCAAAGTTGTTATTTCTTCTCTATGGATTTTAATTCCTACTCCGAATTTTTCTTTTGTTTCCCTTACTGCTTGCTCAATATACAGATTGAATAACATCGGGTAGTGACTACAACCGTGTCTCACTCTCTTCCCAACCATTGCTTCACTCTCATGCCCCTCGTCTCTTATAACTGCCATCTACTTTCTATACAAATTGTAAATAGCCTTTGGTTCCCTGTATTTTACCCATGCCACCTTCAGAATTTGAAAGAGAGTATTCCACACATTTATTTCTCCACAGACACCCTGGAGTCAACAGATTTTTTCCCAACGAGAGGTCAGTTTGTTGATGCCGTCACTGCAAAATGTTTGTTGACGGAGCCATACCCTCACCTGTGCTTGCATCGCTTCATCACTATCGAAGTCCTTGAAGGTGTTGTTTAAGTTTTGGGAATTAGATGAAAATGGGAAGGGGGTATGTCGTGACTGTATGGAGGATGATCGGTGACAGTGAACCCAAGGCGTCTGGTAGCTGCAGATATCGCAGCGCTCGTGTGTGAATGGCATTGTAATACCGAACGAGAGGCTGCTCCGTGTGTGGACGATCACTTCGAATTCGAATCGCGATTACAGCACACTGTTTCTCACGCGCCGAAATAGTTTCGTCATGCACAACCTTATTACACGCTACAGTCCGGATCCCTCTAGCGGTAGAGGGCTGCAAATAATAGACATGGATAGCAGAGATATAGAATGTTAATAACATTTGTTTTATTTTTAAATGCCTTAAGAGTTTTCACATAAAAAATTCGGAAACTTTATTTCTCAGCACGCTCTTGTAGAATAGTCACAGTAGAGTCTTATATACAATTTTTAGAACACGTACACTACTTCCCAAGAATTATCCCTCTCAAATAGTTCTTCATTCGACTTTGCTGATCCATATATTCGATCCGTTTCGTGTCACCTCGTATTGTTTACCAGGTATTTGAATATGAGTCGGCTCTAAAGCACTGATGCTCTCTGGTTTTTGCTTTCTATATGTAACCCAAATCGCAATTTATTTTCTTTCTACAGGAGGTAAACCGTTCTTGTTATCACAACCGTCAACCAAAAACGGTTACCATCAGTAGAACGAAAATAAATTGCGATTTGTGTTGTTAATTTTTATTCTTATGTAAAGTGCAATCACCGAAGTTCCAACATGTCATAAAAATTTCTTGTCTAGAATATCACAAGTGAACTTCGTCGCCGGTCGCTGTGGTCGAGCGGTTCTAGGCGCTTCAGTCCGGAACCGTGCTTCTGCTACGGTTGCAGGTTCGAATCCTGCCTCGGGCATGGATCTATGTGATGTCCATAGTTTAGTTAGGTTTAAGTAGTTCTAAGTCATGGGGACTGATGACCTCAGATGTTAAGTCCCATAGTGCTTAGAGCCATTTGCACAATTTTTTTTAACTTTGTCAGTAGTAGCATCAGAGATGATATTCATTACACCGTCTTTTTAGTTGACATTACCAAACTGACTACTTTCTTTAGTTGGCTTTTTAATACATTTTGTAAATAAACTAGAAATTTACTTTTTTGCCGATGTGTTCTTGCATATAGAAGAGAGATCATTGTCAAGTAAGTGGAGCAACCGTATAGTAAACAGTAGCTGCTCATATATGTCTTTTCGATACAAGCTGAAGTCTGTGTGTGTGTTTCACTCTCTACTTTTCTCTCTCTCTATGCTTCGTGCGTGCACAAGTGTGCGTGAGTGCTTGTGTGTGTGTGTGTGTGTGTGTGTGTGTGTGTGTGTGTTTGTGTGACTGTGTTAGTTTGTGTGAGTGTATATGTGTGCGCGTGTGTGTGTGTGTGTGTGTGTGTGTGTGTGTGTGTGTGTGTGTACATTTGTGAGTGCGTATGTGTGTAAGGGACATATGTGACGATTTTTTGCGAATTCTCTCTGGGGCTACAAACGGGGTATAGAACGTAAGGAGAAGGAATATTAGGGCTTAACGTCCCGTCGAAAATGAAGTCATTAGAGCTTAGGCTCATTTTGGGGAAGGAAATCAGGCTTTTGTTTTTAATGGAACTATCCTGGCATGTGTTGCAAGTAATTTAGTGAAACCACACACAACCTAGATGTTGAATGCCAGACGGGGATCTGAAATGCTGTCCTCCCGAATGGGTGTCCATTGCCTTACCTCTGTTTCACCCTGATCGGTGAGAATGTATCGGTGCTATAGTCTCTCTCTCCGCTATCAGCCTAACTTTCTGTTTTGTTCTTGTGTATTTGATCTTAAAGTAATAGCCTTGTATAATTATTGTTATTATAAAATGAGTTTTGGTAAAATGAGTTATCTGTGAAAGTAAGTAGCACTGTTTGTGGCTGAAATATGTTTCAGATTATTAAAATAATGATAATTGTTACACAAGTAACATTCGTGAGGAAATGACCGAAAAGAGAGATCGTTTGATTTATGCCTTAGTATATTTTGTAACATATAGTTTCGTGAAAACCTTACCAAGGAGTTAATTTCGTTCAATAATGCATGTGTAGTCAACGATTTACTTGTTTTGCATTATTGCTTGCATTAAATCCCGCTCTCAGTGTATTCTGGGTGTTTCTCGGTTTGTGTTGTGTCGTAGCTTAGATGGTGAATATTGCCAGTAGCGAAAGTGAGGGTTCCGTCAGCGTTGCAATAGGCTACGTCTGCTGCTGTAACATACCAAGATATGATGGTTGTACTTTATCTCACCAATGAACTAGTAAGTCAATAAGTAACTTGTGACAACGGTTTTGGCGCATTAGTTGCTAAATGAACACATAATCTTACACCGAGCGAGGTGGCACAGTGGTTAGCAGACTGGACTCGCATTCGGGAGAACGATGCTTTAAAGCAGTGTCGACCATCCTGATTTAGGTGTTACATCATTTCTCTAAATCACTTCAGGAAAATGCCGGGATGGTTCATTTGAAAGAGCACGCCCGATTTCCTTCCCCATCCTTCTCTAATGCGATGGGGCGATGACGCCGCCCCTACTCCTACCCCAACCAACCATAATCATAGGTTAAAGAGTTAAAGCAGTAAGTATAGTATTATAGATAGAAACAGAGTGTTTGTCTTGAGACACTGTAACTCATGACTCTAAAATTGCCCGGACTGTATTCGCCCAGTGCTTATCGACTTCCACCCAACTTTAAACATGATTCCAGAATGAGATTTTCACTCTGCAGCGGAGTGTGCGCTGATATGAAACTTCCTGGCAGATTAAAACTGTGTGCCGGACCGAGACACGAACTCGGGACCATTGCCTTTCGCGGGCAAGTGCTCTACCAACTTGGGTAGCTCAGTTGGTAGAGCACTTGCCCGCGTAAGGCAAAGGTCCCCAGCTCGATTCTCGGTCCGGCGCACAGGTTTAATCTGGCAGGAAGTTTCAACTTTAAACATAATTTTGAACCTTTTCTCGCTTACAGCCCCACATTTCCAATAGTGTGTGAGTGAATACTCCGAAACTAATGAAGCTAACATAAGTTTTTACATTATTGCACTCAAATATTTAACACATTAACTCATTCGGAAACTAATCATACTTCTGAAACTGGGAGTTCGATTCATTAAACAACTGGTGATGGGGATGGGATTTAATGGTACTTGTCCTCGTCGCTAGCTTGTCGTACGAAAGGAATGCATCATGAAAAAGAAAACACTGTAATGATACTATTATTATGAGAAATGTCTGTCAGTATCGAATTTTTATGAAGTTGTTATTCTGTTGGAGCCCACTTTTTATAGATAGTGTCATATTGATACGCACAGTATATCCGTGTAGTAAATTAGAACACAAAAGTAGTGTTAAAAATGTGCGGCGGTGGAAGATATGCCCTAAAGAATCACTGGCCTGTCTTATGAAGAGCCGGCCGCTGTGACCGAGCGGTTCTAGGCGCTTCATTCCAGAACCGCGCTGCTCCTGAGGTCGCAGGTTCGAATCCTGCCTCGGGCATGGATGTGTGTGATGTCCTTAGGTTAGTTAGGTTTAAGTATTTCTAAGTCTAGGGGACTGATGACCTCAGATGTTAAGTCCCATAGTGCTTAGAGCTATTTGAACCATTTATTATGAAGAAACTGGTCACGGCGCACGACAAAGACTGAAGCGTGGAAAATTGTAGCAGGAAACTTACCAGCGAATAATTTTGATCACGTTAAGCACCAGAGCTGACACTAATTCTAATGACTAATGGAAACCTCAGCTGTGTTACTACACACTTATTGTGTTCAGACCGATTTCGTTCGTTGAACCTGAAGATGTTCAACGAACGAAACTTGCTGTAACACAATAAATGTGTATCAATACAGCTGAGGACGTATCCATTAACAGTGGAGCTGCAGCAGTGATTTCTTCGGGCGAGCACTGCTTCTGGCTGCTGGAGGTTCGCGTGGAGCCGCTGTGGCTGCACCTGCGGGCCGCGCGCAGCTTCCGGACGTCGCGTGATGCACGCGAGCAGAGCAGGGCAGAGCCGGGCAGGCCAGTGCAGGGCAGGGCACGCCGATAAAGGAGGCGGGGCGGCGCGGCGCGGCGCGGCGATACGGCGGACACGCACACGCGCCGCCACCTGCCGACTGTCTCAGCCTTTCTTAGGGCAGCTGCGCCTCAACCCGTAATCCTAATGTCTGATGTTGTTTACAACAGCGAACAACAGTGCGTCTGAGTCGTTAGCGACGAACTAGTTCCTTTAGAAGATACCAAACGAGTCTATCACCGTTACGGAAGGGGGAAAAAAAATCAACTACATGGCTTTCGAGCTCCATCATTGTGGGTTACATTATTTTAAGAAGAACATCACCCAGCCACTTCTTATGCACGGTCCTGCCACATTAACATGACACTCTTTCAAAACCCTAAGTAAGCACGGTTTGCAGTGTGACCGTGCAGAAAGAGAGACAGTGAGGCTCTGGAAGGTACCGATGGGGAACTGGTGCCATGCCGACCACAGTGCCGTGCCCAGCAGCGCTAGTTTTCTCGGTTGAAGATCCACGGCGTGAACACCTCGATCAATGTGGCCCCACAGATTCTCGACTGGGTTTAAATCTGGAGTTACTTTTGAATACATTATGGGAACGGCACTGATCAATATCTTACAAATATTTACTATTAAAAGCAGTCTTGATCACGATTTATGTATTAAGGTGACCGATTTCGACTACTACTGTGGTCATCTTCAGACCATTGAGTAGGAACCTCTTTCTGTTGGAGAATCACTACCTTGATAAATAAATCGTGATCAAGAGTGTTTTTAATAGTAAATATTTACATCTGGAGTGTTTGCTACCTAGGGTTACGACAGTCTCATACTGGTTCTTTTCGAAGCATGCACATACACCGCGAGCTGTGTGGCACTGCTCGTAGATGAGATCATATAGAGGAAAAATAAACTGCTTATGTAGGCGGACATAGGCTACACGGATAGATGAACGCTCGTGTTGCTCCGTTGTGTCTTCCAGAAAACGAAATCACACAAGCAATGCGGAGAAGTCATTCCCCTGACCATAGCGCTCCCACCTCAGCCCTGATCCTTCGGACTATTGTTGCAGATCCATACAAGCCAATGGCCATCTGTCCGACGGGGCATATAATGCGATTCACTTTGAAAGGACACATGCCGTCACTGATTCGACGTCACGTTGCGGTATTGACGTGCAGATTACCGACTTTACCTTTATTCGGTCCAACATGTCACCTTATTAACTGCGTGTATTTTATATAAAATTAGCTCTATTTCTTAATAATCCATATAATTTAGTTTGTCAGTCACTACTATATAAATAACCGCGCATATCACTTGCTAAAGTCATTAAAATAAGCATGTAAAATAATCTACACTGTCTCTGTAGACTGTATGTCAAACAATTTTCATTTTTTAGTCATGGAGAAACTTAACTTCAATTTTAAATTTAGCAGTATTGAATGTAAACACCCAACTGACTTCAACAGTACTTTAGGAATCAGTAAGCAAAGTGCAACATTGACTTTAGACGTCAGTTGGCAATGTGGCGAAATCTGCGCTGCTTATGTAAACAAAATGATTCAAATGGCTCTAAGCACTATGGGACTTAACATCTCAGGTCATCAGTCCCCTAGACATAGAACTAATCAAACCTAACTGAACCTAAGGACATCACACACATCCATGCACGAGGCAGGATTCGAACCACGGTAACCGTGACAAGGCGAAGGCGCCTCAGACCGCACGGCTACCCCTCGCGGCTGTCTTCCAAGCTTCCAAGTACCTGTGTTTTTAATTAGAACTTATTTTCCTGTTAGGAACTAGTGAACTAGTTACAAAGTTCATTACTTGTTTGTGACGGTCAACGAATACCATTTGAGTTGAACTCATTGTGTTCTTAAATATAGATGATCTTCACCCAGACCATCTTATATTCCTGTATCCAGTGCCGGCCGATGTGGCCGAGCAGTTCTAGGCGCTACGGTCTGGAACCGCGTGACGGCTACGGTCGCAGGTTCATATCTTGCCTCCGGCATGGATGTGTGTGATGTCCTTAAGTTGGTTAGGTTTAAGTAGTTCTAAGTTCTAGGGGACTGATGATCTCAGAAGTTAAGTCCCATAGTGTTCCTGTATCCAGTCTACATTCTGCGCAGACCAGAAGTGCTACAAGAATACTTAAGCTGGCAAGAGGGATATCCAAAAACCAAGCTACATGCAACGTGCTCAGAGTAAGTGTCAATAAAAGTGTGAGAACTAGTGACGAAGCAGTTTGCGACGCACGGCTTGAAACAGCGCAGTGTATCGGAATGGACTGCCACCTCTATCTGCGTCGCCCTCATCGTCGCGACCACCTCCCAGGGTCAGTGCTATCTGAACAACTATACGCAGTGTAGCGGAAGGCACCTCAACGTATACCCAAATGGTAGTCAGTGGTTAAGTTGTATAAATTTTTAACGTGGTAGCACTGTGTTACAGCGGTTTAGTTCCTTTAGACATTGTTAGTACCTTAGAGTATATGGTATTTAGAATTGTATTTGCTTTAGAAACCATTTGGGAATTTAACACATTCGACGGCATAAATCGGTGACAATAGACGCACTACAGTCTAACTGACTGTGGTTGAACTAGTAATGGATACAGTCACTGCTACAGACGCTGGGAATAGACCTCTGCTAGCGTTTGAGCAGACCTGGAGTCTTTTTCACGCCACTCCCATAACCAACCGTCTGGTGAGCGGAATTTGTAAGCTAACATTTTATATTCATAGAGTAGTTAATTTTTTTTTTAAATCGGGTTTGACTGTTAGATATAGTCTACTGATTACGTTCTTTAATAACCAGTTTTTATGATACCATGTTTCAAGTACTTTTAGCTGTAAATTGATGTAACAAATGAAACAACTGTGTAGGTCGTAACCTATTTTAGATAAGAAGGCATCGGGTTTTATAAACACAGAGTAAAATAAATAAAATGTTACTCCCTAATTATTTCACTGCTAACATATGATTAATTTCTGATGAAAATAAGGAATTGGAAAAGGAGATCCTGCCACTACTCGCATGAATTTAAAATAACATAAAGGGGCCGCAGTACAACTGGTGTGCTGTAGGTGTCAGGAAGCACGAGAATATACACTCCTGGAAATTGAAATAAGAACACCGTGAATTCATTGTCCCAGGAAGGGGAAACTTTATTGACACATTCCTGGGGTCAGATAGATCACATGATCACACTGACAGAACCACAGGCACATAGACACAGGCAACAGAGCATGCACAATGTCGGCACTAGTACAGTGTATATCCACCTTTCGCAGCAATGCAGGCTGCTATTCTCCCATGGAGACGATCGTAGAGATGCTGGATGTAGTCCTGTGGAACGGCTTGCCATGCCATTTCCACCTGGCGCCTCAGTTGGACCAGCGTTCGTGCTGGACGTGCAGGCCGCGTGAGACGACGCTTCATCCAGTCCCAAACATGCTCAATGGGGGACAGATCCGGAGATCTTGCTGGCCAGGGTAGTTGACTTACACCTTCTAGAGCACGTTGGGTGGCACGGGATACATGCGGACGTGCATTGTCCTGTTGGAACAGCAAGTTCCCTTGCCGGTGTAGGAATGGTAGAACGATGGGCTCGATGACGGTTTGGATGTACCGTGCACTATTCAGTGTCCCCTCGACGATCACCAGTGGTGTACGGCCAGTGTAGGAGATCGCTCCCCACACCATGATGCCGGGTGTTGGCCCTGTGTGCCTCGGTCGTATGCAGTCCTGATTGTGGCGCTCACCTGCACGGCGCCAAACACGCATACGACCATCATTGGCACCAAGGCAGAAGCGACTCTCATCGCTGAAGACGACACGTCTCCATTCGTCCCTCCATTCACGCCTGTCACGACACCACTGGAGGGGGGCTGCACGATGTTGGGGCGTGAGCGGAAGACGGCGGCCTAACGGTGTGCGGGACCGTAGCCCAGCTTCATGGAGACGGTTGCGAATGGTCCTCGCCGATACCCCAGGAGCAACAGTGTCCCTAATTTGCTGGGAAGTGGCGGTGCGGTCCCCTACGGCACTGCGTAGGATCCTACGGTCTTGGCGTGCATCCGTGCGTCGCTGCGGTCCGGTCCCAGGTCGACGGGCACGTGCACCTTCCGCCGACCACTGGCGACAACATCGATGTACTGTGGAGACCTCACGCCCCACGTGTTGAGCAATTCGGCGGTACGTCCACCCGGCCTCCCGCATGCCCACTATACGCCCTCGCTCAAAGTCCATCAACTGCACATACGGTTCACGTCCACGCTGTCGCGGCATGCTACCAGTGTTAAAGACTGCGATGGAGCTCCGTATGCCACGGCAAACTGGCTGACACTGACGGCGGCGGTGCACAAATGCTGCGCAGCTAGCGCCATTCGACGGCCAACACCGCGGTTCCTGGTGTGTCCGCTGTGCCGTGCGTGTGATCATTGCTTGTACAGCCCTCTCGCAGTGTCCGGAGCAAGTATGGTGGGTCTGACACACCGGTGTCAATGTGTTCCTTTTTCCATTTCCAGGAGTGTATGAAACGTTAGTGAATAGTGTAAAAGATTTCCCTGTAGTCTACAAAGGGATTTTAGTTGCTGGTAAAATTCTTTGTTTACGCAACCAGTTTCTGTCGACTGAACATCGTCAGGTTCTAACGCACAATTATTCACATTTTGTGTGAGAAACTGCTGATGGTCAGTCGACTGAAACTGGTTGTGCAAATAAAGAATTTTACTAGCAGCTCAACGCGGTAACAGGATATTTTTCAAACATATACGGGTTGTGGCGCACCACCTCCTCAAAATAAATTCGGATGAGGATTTAACTAATAACAAGAAGAATAAAGTGTTTAAACCGAAGCAACTGCCCTTAAAGCAAGTAAATACGCCTGCGGAAATGCACGCAACCAAAACCCAGTATCTATGTCAAAGAACATTCAACATGCCTATGGAAGATATGAAGTTCTCTCTACCTTTGACGTCTGTTCACCAATTTTTTGGCACTAGTAATTAAAATATATTTTTTTTAGCATTGTGTGTGATGAATGCTTATATCCACTTAGATAAATTATTACGAGAATTTTAGTATGTGCATTTCTTACCCAAACAATATCTTTACTGATGGACTGTTTCGAGTACCGTCTATTTCAGAGTCAGGGACGAGTCAGTTCTTCTGTGCTCAGGGGGTGTCTCTCCACTCAAACTGCGTCTACTTTCTCGTTTCGCCGGGAGAAGTTCAATATGTAGATACACCAACCTCCCTAAGGGACCTGGGAATGTTTTCCCCTCTGCATGTCCCCACGGCTCAAGTGGCCATATCTTGTATCACTGCTTTACACCTCGCTGAACTCTGCTGCTCCGCTAGATTTAAAATCCATAAAAATCAATCCATAAGTTCTATAATCGGATTGCATCAATTAGTTTCAAATTCTGTATTGGATATTTTCAAGCCTATTACCGTACACACTAATTGATTCATCTTGCATTATTGCGTAACATTATCCTTCGCCAATGAACGTAGAAAGGGAAATGAAATATCACTGAGATGCCTCAATAGGAAATCCAGTGTCATCAAACTTACAGGATACAAACCTTTTCTGCAAGTGGGCAAAGGAGTCCAGATTGTTTGAGGAATCACTCTCACAGTGTTTGTATTAACTGAAAATACACAGTAACATCTTCCAGAAGACTATTTACCTCTTCCTCCTTCCAGGGCCTTGCACAGCAACATCTTCTAGCTACATGCAAAGGAGCATTCCCCTACCAGACCTCTTCCAGAGCTATGGAACAGCAACATCTTCCACAAAACCGCTCCCCTTTACCATATCCCAAAGCCAAACACAGCAACATCTTCCGGAAGAAGACTATTCCCTTTGTTCCCTCTTCCTAGAGGCCACTGCCTCCTCAGGCCTCCCTCATAGCAAGGACATAACGGAATATGCTAAAAGCGAGGTTATGATTCAACTTCGTTCGGTGTGGCCATCTGGGTAACGTAAGGTGTCATTGAGTTCTATCCTTCCCACAATGATATAAGGAGCACGATATCCGTAATAACATTGTCCTAATATACTCATACAAAAGTTGCATGTTGATAACAAGGAGTAACGGATCAGCGACACATCAAATGCAAGAATTTGGTGCGATATAATTATGTAACTAAGTTGTGCAGAGATTTTTACTGTTGCTGTGCATCTTCGTGGACAAAGGCCTGTTATTTCATAAGTGTCCTCCTACTAACTCATCTGTAGCTCCCTGATGCAGAGAAGGCCAGCGCATACTGCCTCAAGAAGGACCCCGCACTGTTCAGACCAATCTTCGCCTTGATGACTGTTGATCTTTTTTGAATGTATAGCTTTGCTGCTTATCCCAGCTATTCGTATTATCGGGCACTGAACTGCCTCCTGTTGGCGAGGCTGACGTGTGTGGCGCCGAGCTCAGGTCGCTAGGACGGGCCGCGATCGCGATAAAGAGCCCGGGGACAATACGACGGCGTCATGCCTCACCCTCAGCACTCACCCCTTGCCGCAGCCGTATCACGGGGTGGCACCGCAATTACAGGCGGCCAGTCATAACTCTGGCGGCCATTGTCTGCCCCAGGAAGCGTGCCGAGTTGCAATGCAAATAGGCCGGGCGACCAACCGTTGGCCTAAAGGAGCCGCCACGAGTTTTCTCTTGCTATGGAGAAGGTTTTACATTCCAGACTCAGGTCGTGAAATTACACATGGAAATAATTCATCAACAGAACAATGAATGGTTAGCTGGTATTTGCAGGGCCTGTCGCTTCTCAATACACACAGATGGCCATTAAAATTACAGCTCTATGAAGATGACATGGAAAGTCAAATTTTCGTGATGCGTGCTGCATGCTTCGATACGAACATTTTTAGCTTTTCAGCGTAACCGCACTAAACAGGAAGGAGTAAAAAATCTACATTTTGTATACAGGATGCATCAAAAGGTAAGATCAATCCTGGAGGTGATGGTGGAGGACTTTATTTGCGACAAAATATCTTGATAAAATTTTTCTGTATTATCTCTGTTTGGAGCTACACATGTAATTCCAAAACGGGGAATTTCTCTTGCCTTCGCATGCCAATTTCATTCGAGGCATTTGTCACGTCATTAATCTTAATTTATTCATTTAACTCATTTAATAACTACATTAATAAGTGTCATTCTCCTTGGTCCGCCTTAGTTCTACTACAGCAGATGCTCCAAGTGTCCCCCTATCGAATGAATACAAGCTTCAGCACTCCGCCTGATCCCTAGCTGTAAGTTACCAAATCACTGCTAACGTATCGCCACTGTCTCCGTTCGCATTTTTGCAACGAGGTCTTCTTTGCTTGTTATCTCTTACCTGTAGACTTCCTCTTTGAGGAAACCCAAGAGAAAGAACAACAGTGGTGTTCGATAGGGGGAGCGTCCTAGCCAACGAACGGGACCACCCCTTCCAGTCCAAATAGCCGGAAATGATCGTTCGACCATTGTCGTACTACTCCCAGTCTGAAATGTCCTGCAGCACCAACTACTTGATACCGTATGTATTGTCTTGTCTGTAGGGGTATATCATTCAGTACTGTTGCAAGTACACCTTCTAAGCCGGCCTGTGTGGCCGTGCGGTTCTAGGCGCTTGAGTGTGGAACCGCGTGACCGCTACGGTCGCAGGTTAGAATCCTGCCTAGGGCATGGATGTGTGTGATGTCCTTAGGTTAGTTAGGTTTAAGTAGTTCTAAGTTCTAGGGGACTGATGACCTCAGATGTTAAGTCCCATAGTGCTCAGAGCCATTTGAACCATTTGTACACCTTCTAAGAAATGCATTTGGTGAGCAATCCTCATTCTCTCCACCACTACAAATGGGGTAAACACTACACCACCGGGGATCCTATGTTAACACTGAAACTCGTTTGGAATAATGGGGAACGGTCTAGCCTAGGATTCTTGTCAGCATAAACGTGTACGTTTTGCCTATTCGTAACACTGCCTCTTGTGAATCCTCACTCGTCAGTCCGTAAGACGTTTGGTCATTAACCATCTGTAATAAACAACGACAGTATGCGAAACGATGTCCCTGATCTTGAGGCTTCAATTCTTGCACCTGCACATACTTCAGATGATACCGATGAGGACCTTGCTGATCAAGTACTCGCCAAAATAGCTGAGTGAGGGAGCCGAATACGTTGCCTAAGACGCCTCGTACTGATGGACGTGGTTCTTCAATAGCAAAAATTTCTTCTTCACGATCTGGAGGAAGTTCTGGTCGATCAATATGTTGCGTGGGTTGTAGCATTCCTCTATCCCCCGTGCGTTGGTAAAGTACTTGAAATATCCGTTTCCTTGGATGGCTTCGTTGCGGAAACCTCTCCTGGTATTCTCTTTCATCCGCGAGCGCATTATCATTACAGAAGTAGTAAACAAAAGGCATGTACCGGTACTTCCCGTTAGCAAACATTGTGAATGTTCATACTCTGCCGCCACCTTGATCGATTCAGCCTTCTCGTCGAGGAGCAGACAATGTTAAACGAGAGAAACATAATATCAGTAACGTTGGATGCTTTACTTAGCTACATAACCGTACACGGATGGTAACTAGAAACTCACACAATCGCTGGCAACGTGTGATACGGCATGCAAGCACACAGTCTCTCATGAGAGACTGGCGTTGGTGTTAATTATGTAGGTGACGGGTACAGAAAAATTGGATCCATAATTTTTGTTGCAAATAACGTGCTCCATCATCTCCTCTATGACTAACCTTACATCCTGTATAAGGCAAGACTACGTAATAGATTTCTCATTCATAAAGACAGTTCTGTGTTGATCTTTTGTAACGTGTTATGCTTTGTATAAAAAGGAGAAATGTCTTCCAGCAATTGCTGGTATATTCGACAGCAGCAGGATCGTGGCCTATCATGAATGCGGGTTATCGTTCGGCTGTGTTACCGCTGCCCATATTGTTCGCTCCGCCGTGTAGTATCGTAGAGTGACATCACAGACAATGCGTCAGGAAATCAGCTTGTTTACAGCAACTGCTGAGAAATGAGACGATATGAAATGTGTCATCTAAGTATTTAAAAACAGAATTTTATTTGATAGCAAAAATAAACACTTTCAAGTACATCAGACAGTGCTTAGCATGCAATGTGTACAGCCTTTCTACCTCATCCGTTGTGCGCCATTGATGGTTACAATTTCTGTGTTTACACAGCGTCTGTATCTTCGCATCACATTGTCCTTCAGACAGTGATGCATTTTTGAAGTAACAGACACTGTTCTCACGATCATAGCTCTGTAAGTATTACGTAAGTATTGACGTCAGCTGCTTGTGACACGAAAATTTGTACCAGATCGGGATTCGAACCTGGATTTCCCGCTTATAGTGAGCGCTCGCCTTAAATATTTCGGCTATTCGAGTTTGCCTCTGGGACCGACGAAAACTGCCATACCCCCACGTGATCCACAAATAGCTAAAGTCAATCCAGCTTCGCAAAATGCGGATCCACTTCGTAATATTTATCATACCTGTAATCGTCAGAACAGTGGCTGCACCTTGAGACGTGCATACCTGCCTGAAGGATGTTGTAATGAGAAGTTACATACACTGTTTAGACACAGACATTGTAAACATCAATGACGTATCTGTGCCTCGATAGATTAAAATGACGAAAAATATTTGTTTCTCCCTTTGCGGGAATCATAAAATGTAAAATTGTGAAGGTTGGGTCAGTCCTGTTCAAATGGCTCTGAGCTCTATGGGACTCAACTGCTGAGGTCATTAGTCTCCTAGAACTTAGAACTAGTTAAACCTAACTAACCTAAGGACATCACACACATCCATGCCCGAGGCAGGATTCGAACCTGCGACCGTAGCGGTCTCGCGGTTCCAGACTGCAGCGCCTAGAACCGCACGGGGGTCAGTCCTGTAGGCATACTCGGATAGTCGAAGTGACTCCCGAGTTCCGCCCTTTGCAGTAGCGCATATTTATTCCTCCCCCTCGAACATCAGGACCTTCTTCATAGAATACTCTTACGTCCACGCAGACTTGCCTGGTACCGGAAAGCCTTCGTCACGCGATATTTATCGCCTAATAATGAGCGATCTTTCCCGGAATGTTGTGGAAAGCTGGTATCCTGCGGTCGCATGGCCCGTTGTCTGGCGTTCTGTGCACCATGTCCTGCTCGACAGTAACAACCGTGCAACCAGGTATTTGGTTGTTACTGGAAAACAGATACCACAACTTCGCCTACATGTCTTGAACATGACAGATTCGCAGCTTTGCCCCGCTTGTGTCACACGTTTGACACGGATGATTGTCGGCTGGTGTGTGGATCTTCTGCGGAGGTGTGGCAGCTGATTCGCAAAATGATTGAATTTCTTCTTCATACAGGTCCCCAAGCAATTACACCAAAGAAACTGCTATTGCCGGATGAGATCTATTTCCCGCATATGAAGACCAACGCAGTAAATTGTATAAAAGGCCTAGCGACCTCTTACTTGTTTCATGAAGGAGGTAAGAATATTCTTGATTTTTGGACATTTCTGCAATATCATTTTACCGTTGTCATACACAATCCGGGATACTGTCAGTACTATGCCCCACGCAGCTGCGGTGTCCTGGATATGAGAAGATGACTTCATTGTGAATATGAAGTACCAGGATTTGCACCAGAGTACTGTCAAGAAGGAGATGACCACGAGAAAAAGATTGAATAACCAGCGAAAGGATAACATTCCATGAGTCGGGGTGTATAATGTCAGAAGTTTAAACCTTGTAGGGAAGTTAGAAATTCTGAAAAGGAAAATGCTAAGTATTGCTCTAGATAAAAAAAAAATGGAAATGAGCGTATGGCATCGTTGGCCGGGAGGCCTCTATCCGGGGAAGTTCGGCTTTCAAGTGCAAGTCTTATTTCATTCGACGGCGCATGGGGCGACTTGCACGCCGGTGATAATGAAATAATGATGAGGACAACACAACACCCAGTCCACGAGTGGAGAAAATCTCCAACACGGCCGGGAATCGAACCCAGGTCTGCTTGCATGGGAGGCGAGCACGTTACCGCTCGCTAAGTAGGCGGACTCACTGTAGATATACTCAAAGTCAGTGAAAGAAGACAAAGATTTCTGGTCGGATGAGTGTAGGGTAAACTCAACAGAAACGGGAAACGGTATAAATGGAGAAGGATTAGTTATTAATAGGAAGGCAGGGCAGACAGTGGTTACTGAGAACATTTCAGTGATAGGGTTGTTCTCACCAGTATTGACGACACTCCAACAGCGACAACGATACTTCGGATATGAATGTCGACGTCGCAAGCCGAACATGAAGAAATAGAGAAAGCGTATGAGGCTAGTGAACGGGTAATTCAGTACCTTAAGGGGAGATGAAAATCTAATCCTCGTGACGGATTAGAATGGGGTTGCAGGGAAGGAGTATAAGAAAGGGTTACGGGAAAATATGGGCTTGATTGTAGGAATGAGAGAGGAGAAACACTAATTGAGTTCTGCAGCAAAGTTTACCTAGTAATAGCGAATACTGTGTTCAAGAATCAAAAGAGGAGAAGGTACACTTGGAAAAGGTCAGGAGAAACAGGAGTATTTCTGTTATAATACATCATGGTCAGGCAGAGATTACGAAACCAGATACTCGATTGTAAATTTTCTCGATGGTAATTTTTATCTCCTCCTGTTCGATCTGTACATCCAAGAAGCAATGACGGAAATAAAAGAAAGGCTTAGGAGTGGAATTAAAATTAAACGCGAAAGGATGTAAATGAAGAAATTCCATATAACGTTACTATCTTCAGTGCACGTGACGAAGAATGGAAGCATAGTCTAATGAGTACAGAATATGGACTAAAAGTAAATCGAAGAAAGATGAAAGTAATGAGATGTAGCAGAAATGAGAACAGCAAAAAACATAACACCGGGACTTGTTACGAAGTAGAGGTAGTTAAGGAATTCACCGCTCTAAAACTCCACCCACCCCGCCTCCTCTTCGGGACGGAAATCGTGTACCCCACCTGTTCAGTTGTTTGTGCCTGAACCTTTTCGAAAGTATGAGAAGAACGTTTTCAAAATGTTTGCGAGTTGTGTAACTAAGATAGCTCTTGGGTACCAGTCCGGCATTCACCTAGTCAGATGTGGGAAACCATCTAGAAGCCGCGTCCAGATTGGTCAGCATACCTGACCTCATCGTTAGTTCGACCCGGGGCCGGCGCGCCTTCCTGAATCCCGAAAGTGGCGTGTCGACGCGCGTGGCCGGACCGGAGAGAACGAGTAATAACAACCTGTGTAACATATTCATAACGAAATATAAGTGGGGTACGGTGAGGAATCGTTGCGAGATGAACATTTATTCGTTTTTGTTCATGGGCGAGTTGCAGTGAACTCACACTGGCTTATACCTGTTTCGAATAATGTCCTTTCGGTTTGCGATATGCAGATGAAAGTGTCACTAAATAAATGTCAGGAATGTACCACAATGATCGTTGTTGTGGTTTTAATTCCAAAGACTAATTTGACACAGTTCTCAGTTTGTGCGTCGCACGAAGCTAGGGCGGAATTGAGTGGGTTTTCGCTTATACCAGTGGTTCCCAAAATTCCAGAGGCCATAACCCCTCAGCGTAATCAGATAAGAGCTAGTCCGTCCCTCGCCACCCCTCTCTTCACCATCATAAACACTGCTTAAGTAAACTATAGAGTGAAGAAGGGTTTTGTTTCATTACTTTTATTTTTAAAGCGATGAAAGATAAATGAAATTTAGTCTTTACGGTGTTTTATTAAACTACGAACTAATGACGTAATGAGAAAATTAGTACTGCATATTTCTAACGACATTTTACTACAAATGACAAAGCATTTCTCAGTTTACAGCTAGTGCTACCTACATCTCCTAGTCACGAAAAACAGCTGACTATCTACACTGTCGGTGACCAGTTGATACAGGAAATGCTTCGTCTGCACCAATTCTCTCCCTAACGACACTTGCTTCAACCACGTCTAGCATCCCATGTAAAAGCAACCCAGTTAAAGTACGTGAACTACACTTACTGACTGCAAATTACTTGAATGCTGGACTTCTCGCATCTGAACTGACAGAAATTGGAAATTTCAGGCAGCCAATGATTTGTGTCTGATGACTGCCCTGATACTACCATTACTACTACTACTACTACTACTAATAATAATAATAATAATAACAATACTCTTTAGATGTAGATAAATGTTGTACACATTACATAATTAGTGCTGTGTTGTCCTTCGTTTGTCTGTTGCGAAGTGAAAAAAATGAAGCAATTTCTGCTCGACTGCGGGAACTATCTACAACTCTGTGAAGGCATTTTCAAGAGACATTGCACTGAAGAGAGCTACAAAATACTTCAATCGATCTGCAGTAAACAGATTAAAAATTTGCGACCGATGATTCCCTTCCTCATGCCTTCGATTTTCGTGAGATATTTAAGATCATGTGACGTGTATACCGCAATTTTACTGTCATAGATACATGCTGAAAAGTGCTAAGAATGTATGTAGTGGGTGGAATATGCGAGGAATATGACGTTTGCACATTCGTTTCAGAAGCTATAACCTCCACCACAGTGTGCCACACGTTACTACTACTGTTCGAAAACAGAAATTTAATTATTGTATACTAACTTTTAAAAATAATTTAGTTTAGTGACAGACACACAGTCTAAACCCATTTGCTTTTCCCACTCAGAAAATTTCATTTTACCCCTCATGGGATGATTATTCTTAGGTTGGGAACCGCTGGCTTATACTTTTCGACTCGGTCGTTTCCTGACTTGGGTCCCTTACCTCACATTTATGATTTACACTTATACAGCATCTCTGGAAGCCTGGAAGTAAGAACATGATCACGGGATCACTGTGTAGATTTTTATTATTAATTCTTTCCGAAAAAAACATTACAGCGGTATATGTGTTGGAAAAGAAGGGCGACGAGACTCAACTGCAGTGTGGACAGTCACTTAATCGTACCAGGGCAGCATTTGATACATTTAAGTGTGAACCACAACTGCAGAATCGGTGAGCCGTTTTGGGCGTGCCAAGACTTTCAGGAGCAGGTAGGACGCACACCGTTCGCCATCCGCCAGCCGCCAGCCGCCAGCCACGCGCCCACTGTGCTCTGGAGGCGCAGCCAGTGCGCTCTGAGGCGGCGCCCGCCGCTCGCTCCGCGGCTGATCCATATTTAACGGCTGGGCGCGCGCCAATCGAATTTATCGGGCGTCCGCCGGCCCGTCCTCGCGCGGCCCCGCTCGCCGCTTGCTCGCGGGCCTTAAACGCCGGGGGCGACGGCCGTGTGGTGAGGCGGACAGCCACGCCTCAGACAGGGGGGCGCTATCTGCTTATCCGCCACAATTACCCCGGCACCCTCCCGTATTAGGCGGAGCGAGTACACGTGTCCGGTAACGCGTCACTGCGTACCTCATACCTCATATCTTCTGAGAGTGCCGTCATGGAATAAGATTTTGACGTTTACACACTACTGGCCATTAAAATTGCTACACCAAGAACAAATGCAGATGATAAACGGGTATTCATTGGACAAATATATTACACTAGAACTGACATGAGATTACATTTTCAAGCAATTTGGGTGCATAGATCCTGAGAAACCAGTACCCAGAACAACCACCTCTGGCCGTAATAACGCCCTTGATACGCCTGGGCATTCAGTCAAACAGAGCTTGGATGGCGTGTACGGGTACAGCTGCCCATGCAACTTCAACACGATTCCACAGTTCATCAAGAGTAGTGACTGGCGTATTGTGACAAGCCAGCTGCTCGTCCACCATTCACCAGACGTTTTCAGTTGGCGAGAGATCTTGAGAATGTGCTGTATCCAAGAAGACCCGTACAGGACCTGCAACATGCGGTCGTGCATTATCCTGCTGAAATGTAGGGTTTCGCAGGGATCGAATGAAGGGTGGAGCCACGGGTCGTAACACATTTGAAATGTAACGTCCACTGTTCAAAGTGCCGTCAATGGGAACAAGAGGTGACAGAGCCGTGTAACCAATGGCACCCCATACCATCACGCCGGGTGATACGCCAGTATGGCGATGACGAATACACGCTTCCAATGTGCGTTCACCGTGATGTCGCCAAACACGCATGCGACCATCATGATGCTGTAAACAGAACCTGGATTCATCCGAAAAAATGACGTTTTACCATTCGTGCACCCAGGTTCGTCGTTGAGTACCCCATCACAGGCACTCCTGTCTGTGAAGCAGCGTCAAGGGTAACCGCAGCCATGGTCTCCGAGCTGATAGTCCATGCTGCTGCAAACGTCGTCGAACTGTTCATGCAGATGGTTGTTGTCTTGCAAACGTCCCCATCTGTTGACTCAGGGGTCGAGACGTGGATACACGATGCGTTACAGCCATGCGGATAAGATGCCTGTCATCTCGACTGCTAGTAATACGAGGCCGTTGGGATCCAGCACGGCGTTCCGTATTACCCTCCTGAACCCACCGATTCCATATTCTGCTAACAGTCATTGGATCTCGACCAAGGCTAGCAGCAATGTCGCGATACGATAAACCGCATTCGCGATAGGCTACAATCCGACCTTTACCAAAGTCGGAAACGTGATGGTACGCATTTCTCCTCTTTACACGAGGCATCACAACAACGTTTCACCAGGCAACGCCGGTCAACTGCTGTTTGTGTATGAGAAATCGGTTGGAAACTTTCCTCATGTCAGCACATTGTAGTTGTCGCCACCGGCGTCAGCCTTGTGTGAATGCGCTTAAAACCTAAGTATTTGCATATCACAATATCTTCTTCCTGTCGGTTAAATTTCTCGTCTGTAGCACGTCATCTTCGTGGTGTAGCAATTTTAATGGCCAGTAGTGTACATAGTGGCGAACTCGTTGGTGCTACAGTCGGAGAACAAGTGACCAGTCTGCGTCGGTGTGCTCAAAATTATCTCCGAAAACATCAACTTTCGCAGCTAGACAGCAAACGTTTCACATGACCCTCGTAAAATGTTAGCTGTCTGTTGTAAGCGCTTTCCAAAGCCGACTAGACAGCGTCTGCTATTGTTGCACTAACAAATTTTGTAATGTGGTCAATGAGCGATTTTTATTTTGATACTGGACCTTTCTGAGGAATGATAAGTCAGTATCCATTTCCTAACAGAGAGCAATATTTCACGCACGCTACCTGTAGATTATCCAGCACAGGTCATTATCAGGAAAGAACAGCACATTCTGGTTGAAGAACTCTCGTCATTATTAGTGAGTGATTGATTGATAGCTCCTCGCAACAGCACGACGGCTGCTTCGATACATCAAGGGATCTCTGTGTCCTCGATAAGGACGCCTTAAGCTGAACTCGAAAAACACTATGACAGCATTCAGATCAAAGAGACACATTTTAAGTCCACCTACGCTCTCGCCAGTTATCACTCATACTACTAGCACTTCGGCGATCGGCTGTTTTTCTATATCTACAAAGGACACAATGACCGTCCCTGGAGAGAGACGTCAGACAGAGCTTTGCTAAAGAAGTGTAAATGAAAGGATTTTCCACAGAAGTGGTTTGTAAGTGCATCAGCTGAAGCAAAAAGTCATGAAGTATTTATATTAGATATTTTTTAAGAAATCAATATCAATTCAGTATTAAAAAGTTCGGTAGGTGTTTAATTCTGCATTCATTTAATTGTTAAAAATACCTAGTTGCCATTCCTGTTACTACCATGACTCTTGTACCTCCATAACGTACAATAAATAAATCATAAATATAAAAATGATGAAAGATTGTCTACGAAGTTATGCAAATTGAAGCTTTAGCAACATAGTTCCTGCACGACAAACATTAAAGGAAAAGTATTAGATATGAATATGTATCAATATTTCACCAAACTAACGACAACAGAAGTAAATTAAAAATCCAGAAGAGGAGAAGATGAAGGAAATAAATTGACGGTCACCTTGAATGATGAGTAAGCTGACCACTGTGGTGATATTAATGGAGGAACAATAAGGGCACGTACATACATTGTGTCTAATTGTGAAGAGCGTACAAAACAGTCCTTTTGCAGTGCGCATCACCTTATCACCGCAGAATTACATCCCATGATCCCGTTAATGTGTAATTTTTAGTGCTAAAAAAGAATTAGCAGGAACACGTGTGTATAATTCCTGCATTTTGCACAATGACTATACACTATGCGAATGACACTTTCAATGTTCTCGAAAAGTTTCATGAAGTACCAACACTAAGTGCTCTATTGAAATCGCTTGTTAAATATTACACAATAAGAAACACGAAGCTTCTAAGAGCAAGGAAACAAATAAATATTAGAAGACAAACTTTAATTCAATTAATATCAATAGTGAATAAAATAAAATAAAAAGCGAAACTTCACGAAACGACGACAAGGAAGAAATTATTGGCTATTGGTGCTGTATGCTAAAACAATTAGCCAGTAGGCGAAAGTCCGCAGCTCGTGATCGTGCGGTAGCGTTCTCGCTTCCCGCGCCCGGGTTGCCGGGTTCGATTCCCGGCGGGGTCAGGGATTTTCTCTGCCTCGTGATGACTGGGTGTTGTGTGATGTCCTTAGGTTAGTTAGGTTTAAGTAGTTCTAAGTTCTAGGGGACTGATGACCATGGATGTTAAGTCCCATAGTGCTCAGAGCCATTTGAACCATTTTTGAGTAGGCGAAATACAATTAAAAAATTGTAGCTATAGACTAAAACACATATTATTTCTAAATTAGGTTACTCGCTGCTCCAAACGACAGTATGTTGAGAATGTGTAATAAACAGTACACCAAATGAATGAAGAGTCCTGTCATCGCAATGACATATAGTTCGTTTGACACTTTAACAATGACGTCACGAAAAATTAGTGAAACAGAAGTTGACACACCTGAAGGGAACTTTCGTACCCCAGATCGATGTGCGTAGGACACAGCTGATGAACCCACTCACTGGCTGTGACAAAGACACCGGTGGAAAAGACAGGCGATACCTGTGGTCGATGATGGCGGAATTCACGAAGTGAACACTTAGGCAAGAGGAAAGTCCAGATCGTTGCCGAAGTAGTCGTAAGCGTGTGCAAATGGTCCAAGAAGAGATCCGAATCGAAGAACGTTATCTTAGGCAAGGACAATCGCTGTACGATCAATGGCGCGTCTCAGACAACTGCGACGACTGGGAGACAAGTGCGGAGTGCGGTATTTACAGGCACCCTCGCGTCGCTAGAAGGACACCGATGACGCGTTCGCGGTGGTGGCCGCCCTCCGTGGGAACCATCCGTGGTACTGGTGTGAGGCCCAGTACATCTGACCTTTCCTCCGTATAGGTAGGCTAGGAAGTAAATTCGATCACTGTCGGAATCCAAAGGGACAGTGTACGGCTAGAACAGGTTGACACATGACAGGCGCCACTTGTGCTACGTAGCTGTCAGTGTGTTTTATGTTGTTGAACATGATGTTAGTCACATTTGGTATTTCATAATTTCTCCGAATGATCAGTTAATTAGTTATTGTCGCATATTCCATGGATCATTTTACACGATGGATCGTAATTAGGTGGAAGGAGTCGTTTTCCATTCACATCGCAAATTAATTTCACATACGGTTACATTCTGAACATTTCTAAAGTTTAATTTTTTCCTACCCACCACATTACAATAGCAGAAATTCTTCTACGGAATGGAAGCAGTTCTCAAGGAGATATTTTCTCACTTTGTTTTCAGATTTTACTATTATCTGTCAGCACTTTACATCACTGGGTAAACGAGCAAAAATTTCTGTTGCAGCATTGTGCACAGCTTTTTGAGCTAAACAACCTTAAAGTGGAATAATGGGTATCATTTCTCCTTCTGGTATTGTAGTCATGTACATCATTGTTCCTTTTGAACTGCAGAGGATTTTTCACAACAAACTTCGTGGGCGAGTAAATATAATGTGAAGCAGTAGTCATAATGCCAAACTTCTTAAACCGGTGTCTGTAAGATGATCGTGGGTGAGCACCACATATTATTCTTACAGCACGCTTTTGTGCAATGAAGACTTTCTTTCTTAAAGATGTGTTAGGCCAGAACATTATTCCATGTAATATTGTTCAATGAAAATAAGCAAAATATGTCAACTTCCTGATTTATCTCTCCCCATGATTTGCAATGATTCTAAGCGCAAATGTGGCTAAACTAAGTTGTTTTAGGAGTTTTAAAATGTGCTTTTCCCAATTTAAATTCTCATCAATATGAACACCTAAGAATTTTGAATTTTCCACACTATTTATTTGTTTCATCACTGTGTGTTACACTTATCATTGGTGTAGCATGCTTAGATGTGTAGAACTCTATACATGTCGTGTCTTTTTAAAATTGAGCGCGAGACCATCGGTAGAAAACGAGTCAATGACACTTCTAAGAACTTTGTTTAGCATTTCTTCTGTTTCTGTACTTATGCTTGGATTGATTGCAATACTAGCGTCACTTGCAAAAAAGAGGTAATTCTGCTTGTTGTATGCTGGACAGAAGGTCGTTTACATATATGAGGAACTGTAGTGGACCTAAGATTGAACCTTGGGAAACCTCATACGTGATTTCTCCCTAGCTAGAATTAAGTCCGTGGACTATATTGCTTGAATCACTAAGTAAAATTTTCTTTGTTCACTTTGTTAGATACGACATTATCAGTTGGTTGGCTATACCTTTAATCCCATAAAATGTCAATTTCTCTATCAGAATACTGTGATTCTCCCAGTCAAATGCCTTAAAGAGGTCACAGAAAATAGCAACCGGAGCTATTTTATAATTTAATGCTTGTTAAAATCTGGTGACTGAACATGTAAATAGCAATCTCAGTAGAGCAATCCTTCTGAAACCCAAACTGTGATTTGCTAATGGTACTTTAAAGAGAAATTAACAAGTTTTGTAACAAAGACCTGAATGCTAAAATCTGACGGATGTTGTGAATATGAACTCTGTAACTTTGGTTGTTTAAAAGATATGGTAAATTTAAATTATCAGTATTTTCGGTTAAGTCTCAGAACGTCATTTCCTCCACACAAAACACAGTAAACGATGACAGCGTGACACCTCATTGAATCATTAGGTAATAGAATATTTGCTGTAAAGTTCAATGCATAATAGTTACTTTTGTTCTTTATTTATTTATCAGGAAGCACATTGGTACAAGGCTACTAGCCGAGACATTCAAAGTTAAGAAGGAAATTGTACTGGTTTTATGTAAAAGAATTTAACGTTTACTATGTAACCGATATTATTGTTACTTTATTTACGACGTGAAAGTGGTCAAGCTTTGATTATTTAAATATGTTAAAATGTAACATTATGTGGAATAAGCTGTAGCCAATCAGATGGATGGCTTCAGGCAAGGGAATTGTGCCAGTCAGTTGAGCGAGGATATTCGGCGCGCGGGAAACGCGGCCGGGGACGGGCAGAGGACAGTACTGGTGCAGACGCGAAAGCGAACAATTTGGCTGGAGACACCAAAGGGTACAGTTCGGATGCAGATGCGAAAGCGGACGGTCGGTCTTTAGGCAGCTAGGAAGTGAAACGACAGAAAATTTCGCGTTGTGTGGTATCGCGAGACTTAGTCTCTGAGTGGTGAGCAGCCTCGCACCAGGTGTGAACTTTAACGTTTCGCGTAGATAACTTGTATTTCGCATGATATTGTGAATGATCTAACTGTGTCAAATGGATTTGCGCTCGGTTGTAACAGTAACTCTAAATACGACCACTTTCACCATTAGTTTGCTTACTGAATAAACATTATTCTAGCCAAATCGCAACTGTGTCGCCTAGTCGCCTAGTTCCCGATAATATTATCAGTGTTATTATATGTTATGTTAACTTTGTATTTCGCAAACTTTCCATTAGCCAGACAATTTAACCAAAGGGCCACAAGTGTCAAAATTGGGCATGTAATGCGACATGTGCGTTCAACCCCTTGACGAGTTTGAGCCAAGACATTTCGACGCTAGAGGAACCGCATGTGAGCCCGAACATCGGGATGTTAGCTCGCAACTCTGAGAGGTTCCATGCCCTCTTTCGCATGTCTCCTCTCAAAAAAAAAAAAAAAAAAAAAAAAAAAAAAAAAAAAGCACTATGGGACTTAACTTCTGAGATCATCAGTCCCCTACAACTAATAACTACTTAAACCTAACTAACCTAATGACATCACACACATCCATGCCCGAGGCAGACTGTAGCGCCTAGAACCGCTCGGCCACTCCGGCTGGCTCTCCTCTCATTTTTATCAATTTTATTAATGTTCTGTCATTGCACGGTAGTAACAGACCAAATAAGGTTATTGTAATGAGAGTATTTGTACTGAGGGCTCAAAAATGCTTTTCACTTGATTCCTAAACATGTTTTACTTCCATGGGTGGCCTGGGCGAGGCGTGCATCGTAGGACGCTGCACACTGCGTTTCCGGTTGGAAGCTGCACTTCCCTGAATTCTGAGGCGTTCGTACAATAGGCCTAAGTGCCTGGTGGAACGACTGACGTCGGTCGAGTTTCGTCTCTTGTATGCAGGGCGAAACGACTTGCGAGACGTCAGTTTATGTGTTTACCGTTCCAGCGCGTCCGGAACGAAGATTCCTGGCACCGACTGACTGCATTGTCCTCATGATTCTGAGAATACTTGTGGACTGTGTCCTGCTGGGTGCAACTGTCTGACACCGGATGGCCAGTGGTCTAGGCAGGTTGTTTTCGTAGCTGATCAAACGGCAAGTTCAGTGCCCACAGCTGAGTAGCAGAGGCATGATTGGTCAACTTAAACTGAGGCTAGTTGACATCATAATGCCCTGCTCGAAATTGGAGGGAACGGTTGATATTGGCGCGAATGATGTTCTGAGACAGTGTGGGGGAATTTTGGAATCAGAACTGATTGCTGATTCGCGGTTTTCGAGGAGAGTACGGAGTTGAGCTTTGCTGGCTTCATTCTTGCATTGCATCACAGAGGGGATTCCGGATCTGATCTTCGTCGGAGTCAGACGGGCTTGCGACTTTGTCGCTGGTTTTCGGTAGAACTTAGAATTCTGGGACAGCCTTCGCAGCCAGGGGTTGACACAGAGTTGCTGCACGGCAGGAGTCGGCGCCTACATCAACAGGACGCTGCCTGCCGACGACGTGCTGCAGATTTCAGTTCTGGTACAGTATTTTTCGGCTCCAGCATTGTAGGACCTTATCAATTTTATACTGAATCGCTCAGCAGCACGCGCTTGTTTCTCCATGTGACCCCATTTGAGATCTCACTACTAACTGCGATACTGCTATATAGTCAGGAGATTAATATTTCATTCATTAGGACCTCCATTCATTATCGTCAATCTATTGCATTACAGAGAGTAGGAGCCCCTTGTTCTTGAGCCAACTATTATTCTCATAATATTTCAGTATACCCTATCCTTTAACTTACTGTGTGTAGACAATCATGTGCATTTATGTCCTGATGTAAAATAAATCTCATTGTAATATTTAATCCGCATATCATTTCGTAGATATAGCCAGAATCCCATTTCCTGTTGTTTATTATTATAAAGTTCTCTTTTTTTGAGTAGATTATGATTTATATTAAATTATTGTGATTGTGCACTCCTTATTTTACCAATCAGCAGAGTCCACCATCATTTTCTTCCGTTACCGTTGCGCACATAATCAATTAGGTGGTATGTAAGGAGAGGGTCGAGTGCATGCCCAGTTCTCATGCAAAATTCGTCTGAATTAAAGAGGTACAAACTCTCCTCCACCCTGGCACCTCGCAACTGAATGGTCAAATCATGGTTCTGTCGCAACTAACACAGGTCACTCTGTTTCTAGAAGGGTTGCAGAAGGTGGTAGGTATAGCTCTCTCTGACATATAGCCCTCTCCGACTTCTACTCAGTTCTGACTTAAACTGGATCGATTACATGTGCAAAGCTTTAGGAATGCCAGCAGTTACAAGAGAAATAGGGACTGCCTAAAAAGCCATGTTGGAATTTTACTATAACAGACAAGTTCGGGGTGTCTCGTTTCGAGATATGAGAGTGCCACGAATGTGATTCACTAGTGGCTGTAATCATTAAAGGACTTTTCCATAGGATCCAATGCAGGTATGGGGTTGAATGGGAAGACTTGATTCCAAATCGCCAACAGCATTTCTACCAAAGAGTGTAACACTAGAGATCTGAAGAGTCTGTGTGCATTTCTTAGGACCTCAATCAGTTCACCATCTACTGTTTGTGATCCTTCTCAATCAACCTTCGCCTATAACTCAGTGCATATGTCGCAAAACCTCTGATATGGCATCGAGCCAGTTTGCGTTAGAACTACTGGAGAAATATCTGGCGGCGGCATAAGGGAGAGGCAAATACTGGCTTCATACCGTATTCCTTAGGCGAATCGATTTCTAAATTTCGTGATTTCATTACGAGCTTAAACCCATCGGCGACGTGTAACCGCACTGTTGGCCGGATAAAATACACTCCTGCGATCACTGTCTATATTCAGTGACACGATATTGGTCTGGAAAAACCACTACATTCGGAGGTAATTCCATTCCTCCATTTATAAGGCCTTTATACGAGTATAGCTTTTAACACGGATATCGTTAGCAATACGTGTGAGCACCAGTAGGACCAAGACCGATTGTGATAGTGACATGGTCATTGCGATCGTGTTTTTAACATTTGACGGTTTGAAGGCGATTACGCCTCTCTTTCTAAGACACATGTTACCATTCACAGGAAAAACTTATGAGACATGTCCACCCAACACTGATTTTCGCTCAGTAGTGTTTCGCATTGCTGGCAATCATTTATTGGCGATGCATTATACTTAGTAGTAGGGGATGTGTGATAGGTTCACCTTGAGCATCAGGCTTATAAAGTATGTGTGTGTGTGTTCCGACATGTGCAAAGCAAATGACTCTGTTCAGTCGTAAGGAAGGTATGGGTTTGACATGGAATACTGCCATACCAAAGGGAATGGAAGTTTTATTTTTACTTGGAAAAGTACGTCAAGTCATAAGAGTGGTACAGATATTTCTATTTCAAGAGCCACAGCCGTCAGCAGGGGCATTTCTGATACTTCACTCATTGTCGTATGTCGTCCAATCGTAATATTTAATTGCAAGTATAGCGATCAAATATACGTTGGGGTGCAAGAATGTAGTTGACCTACCCGTGTCGTCCTCTAGATGGCTGAACAGCGAACTAATACTCAGTGCTTATTGTACAGCTTTCGTGATCGCATGTGTTCCCTGTGGAAATTTGAGAAGATTCAATATGGATGTGTGTTTGCGCTGTAGCATTATTCCCTCCAATGTAAATTGTCTGGTTGACTGCTTCTGCAGGTTTCCTGTCTTTATTTAGTTGAGAGAACATCGATTGTGGTGTGTGTTGTGTGAATCTAGCAGGTGAAAACCGGGTGGAAGACACGTTTGCTGGTTCTCTAGACATAAGAAACACGTTAGTTGACTTTGTAAGGCCGGCCGCAGTGGCCGAGCGGTTCTAGGCGCTACAGTCTTGAACCGCGCGACCGCTACGGTCGCAGGTTCGAATCCTGCCTCGGGCATGGATGTTTGTGATGTCCTTAGGTTAGTTAGGTTTAAGTAGTTCTAAGTTCTAGGGGACTGATGACCCCAGAAGTTAAGTCCCATAGTGCTCAGAGCCATTTGAGCCATTTGACTTTGTAAATTATAAGGACGATTTGGAATCTGTTATATCACTGATATCGGTATTCGCGACTGGAAAACTCAGTTTCCTCTATTTTTTTCGAGTTTGCACGTATAGATCTTCGCAGACAAGATAAGTTTCTAGTTACTTAGTGGTTTACAGCATGCTCCACCTCGCTAAACTTTCGGGTTTCTAGAGAAATAAAAACCAGCCTGTATCTTCGGAATTATACTGCGCAAGCGTTATTGCTACGTGCTTGACATCGATAAGTATCGCAGAAATGGTATGATATTCTGGTAAACCGGGTGAAAGTACATATTTTCTTGTAATCCCTGAGTCTGGAGATGGGTGTAGAAAGCAGTAAGCAGGTCAGGGCCAGAAGCAGTAACGTCTTTGTGACGTGGTGAACCGACCCAGCCTTTGTAGAACAGTTTAGAGAGTGACTTCGGTCCACTGAGGGTACTCTGGTCACGCGTTAAGCCAGTATGTGTGTGGGGGCAGAAAATTGTGACTGTCGGCTGTGGTGGATGGCCTACCGAGCTCATAGGAAATATCTAGTGCTGCGAGGGCTATATATAGTCCATGTGCTTAAGCTCACCTTCTTTGCAGTATATGTACGACTGTCTGATGATCGATAGCTATATGCAATATGCAGAAGTGGTGCTTTTGTGTGGCACAGGATACGAATTGTGTGTTTACTACATCGAAATGGCATGTGGTGATCTATAGCCGAGTTCGAGATCGGTTTCATGCTGAAATATCCAAACTTCTATCATCAGCGGCAGAGCAGTGTTATTGAGGAAGACTCTTTCTGTATTTGACGATCTGTAGACCGCTTTTGCAAGATTCAACTGTCAGTGCCATACGGTGATCTGTAGAAAATAGTTTTGGTCCTAAAACTCTTGCCTGCAGAAAAAAAAGGCAGACAGTGCTTCTACCGTGGCAACATCAGTAATTTTGTGGGTAAATTCAGTTAGAACCAATCAGAATGCTCCATTCATTCACAAGACATCCTTTGTGCAGGGACATAGGAGCCTCTACATAGGGGTGAGAACGTTTCCGGTTTCAGAGACGTTTGTTGAAAGCATGACATCATTGTTTCCAGGAAGGGTAACGCGTGATGGACGGGGTGCCTCCTTAGGACCATCAGGAAGAATGCATTCTGTGTTATTCTGGACTGTTTTCATGAACAGGTCCTCTTAGGAGCCGGCCAGTGTGGCCGAGCGGTTCTAGGCGCTTCAGTCTGGAACCGCGCGACTGCTACGGTCGCAGGTTCGAATCCTGCCTCGGGCATGGATGTGTGTGATGTTCTTAGGTCAGTTAGGTTTAAGTAGTTCTAAGTTCTAGGGGACTGATGACCTCAGATGTTAAATCCCATAGTGCTCAGAGCCATTTGAACCATTATTTTTCCTCTTAGGACTAGAATTTCCATGCAGACAAGCTGTGACATCGCAAAAGCTCCTACAACAACAAAAGCGACCATTAACTATTTTTGTGACACTTATGATTTCCAGAAAGGGGCTGATATGTAATGGACTGGCTGTTCCATTAGGATCGGTAGAAGGATTACAACCTGTGTTATTCTGGGCTATTTTTGTAAACAATTTATGACAGCAGTGCAAAAGATTTCTGTGGTGCGTCCAGAGGGTGACTTGGCTTTTGTTTACATAGACATGTGACATCGGTATAACATTGACAACCTTCTAGCCGCACTTTAGATGGTGAATCACTATAGAAATATCTCTTCCTCATCGCATCAGCAATGGTGGCTAGGTAAACACGTGCACGGCTTGAGGCATCTTGTAGATTCGACTGATGTGCTTGCGCCACCCTGGTGTGCATGCCTGGAGGCCTCTGTAGGGAACAGATTGCTGATATGTCATGGCTGAATTTCTTAACGGTAGTTCAAAAGCATTTTCGTTTGCAATGAATATTTGTGTACGGCATTATGTCGACTGTTTAAGCATTGATAGCATGTTTGCAGAGCTTTATACTTGCATTATTTCGCCAATTTTACACATAACGAACGTGACTGTTGAATTATTTTGTGAACATGTCTGTGGACTGTGCAACATATTATTTCAACAGTTTATAATTAGTGAGCGTGCTTGCAGAGCGTTATACATGCATTATTTTGACTATTTACGAGTTGTCTGGGTGTCTGTGCATCAGTGTACTCCATTATTTCTGTAATTTGAAACGCGTATGTATTTAGTACAGCGATGGTGAGGCATGACAGAATCTCTGACCAGAGAGTTATTTATCGTTGCTAGTCTGCCCTTGACCGCGCGAGAGTTCAGTTGCATGTAGGGAGTCGGCAGTAGCAGTTGCGGTCGAGTTGCGAGAGAGTTCAGTTGTACGTAGCGAGTCGCGAGAGCATGTAGTAGCGCGCGAGAGACAGTCGGAGTTGTGTGTGAGGAGTCGGCGGGCGTCGACATGGGCCTCTGGTCAAGATTCAGGACGAGGTATATTTTTTAAATAAGGTAATGAAGCAGCATTGCGCTCATCTGATAATGTAATGCGTCTTAAGTGTAATTAATTTGTTCAAGAATCGCCCCAATAATAATTTTGTTTTCAAACCAAGCATTTTAACAAAACAAACATTTTATTGAAAGAAAGTTTCCCATGCATTTCCTTAAAGAAGAAATTTACTTAAGTTCAAAGAATTTTTGCGATGCATTTCCTCCAAGCTATGGCGAAAAATAAGAGCAGATGCAATTTTACTGAGGTAAGAACAGGGCCCAAGATCGATATTTCGGTCTATTTGCGTTTTCATTGTCACTGAGATTTCATTTTTATTGAATTGACTTTCATTTTTGTGGGGAGCTTACACATGGCTCAGATTGCTATTTTTCATTTATTGTCATTGTCATTAAATTCCATTGCTGGGAGGTTACACTTAGCTCTATGTCAATTAACATTTGAATAATACTTTATCTTAATTTTGTGGGGAGGTTACACTTGGCGACAACCGGTCCAGGATCGTATTTCGTTGAGAATCTTCTGAGAAGTAGTCAGATATTTGCTCTTATTTACTTAATATAATTAGCATTTGGCGCAACGCTTTTACTAATTTTATGACTTTCTTTCCTCAGATCATCGGCAATTCGTTGCTCTGTTGTATTAGTGTTTGTTGCTTTTTGCATTGTGCTTATTTCATTTGTGAATAATTGTGACTATTGTAAAAATGCCGCGAAAGACTGTGAATAGTGTATCGCGAAGCATAATGAATGAAATTACCGACTTAAACAACTTCACCAATAGTACTTGTGACACGCAGTGTAATGATGACAATCCTGCGTTCACTGACAATCAGTGCATTCCAACCACTAATGATGATTTTTATCTTACTGATGAACAAACGAACTCAATTGTCTCCTCTGTTAATTTGACGACAATTGATGACGCGGGGAGCTCTATTGTAATGAGCGCTGCCCAGCTTAACACACCCGGTTTGGAAAATTCAAATAACGTACAGACAAATTTATCTAATGACAATGGACAGGGTACTGAAAGTACGACGGATCCATTTAATTCCGAAATAGTGACCGATAGCGTTCATTCGACTGGCAAACCTTTTTGTAAATCTCAGAATGACCAAAAGGTCACACAAAACGCGACAATTGCAGGTACGCAATCAAACAGCACAGAGAATGCAACAGCTACTTTTGGCTTGGATCAAATTATGGCAATATTGTTTCAAGTTAATGAAAAACAAAACGAGAGTGTCAAACAACAATTTAGTGAAAATTTCAAACAACTTAATGAAATTAGTAAAAAACTAGACAACAATGATGAAATTTTCAAACTACTTAGTGAACAGGTCAGACAACAGAGTGAAGATTTCAGACAACTTAGTGAGCAGAACAAACAGTTTAATGAAAAATTAGACAACAATTCCAGGCAGCTTAGTGAACAAATTAGAGATGTTGCCGCGCAGTGTCATGATACTAAGGTACAGTTACACGTGGAAATTGAGGCTTGTTCAAAGAAAAGTAGCAAAGAAATTAGATCTGTTGTTCAAGAATTAAGGGATTTGCAAACAGCTACAATAGAAACACTTAGAGAGGAAATTAGTACAGTCGGTAAACAATGCTCTGAAAAAGCTACACAATTACGCGACGAGTTTAAAACGATGACAGCAGAACTTTCACGCACAATGGACGCAAAGATAGACGCGAAATTCGAACAACAGAACACTCAGATTAACGAGCGCTTTAATCAGCACATACAAAACAGTGATACGCGTTTCCACAAATTTATTCAGGATCAAAATAAAGTAAAACGTCAAGTCATGGAAACAATCACTGTACAGAGACAAGAAGATAAACGTAAAATGTTTGCGAAGGCGAAGACATACGTAGACAACAATATTGCTACGGTGTCCGACGAAATTAATACCATCAAACAGTTGAGCACCGAATTATGTGATGAAATTTCTGATCTTAAATCAAAAACAGATACACACACCGCAGATATTCAGACAGTGACAGACAGATTCGAACAATTAGAACTAACACAGGATTGCGATGTCATCAAAGCTGACGTTAAAAAACTGAACGAAACTACACGTAAATTGCAAAAACAGATTAATGCTTCTGACAGTAAAAACGATGATCAGGCAAAAATACTGACTGAAAAATATGATGAATTGGCCAGTCGTATTGATGTTATTGAAAGTAATAATGACAACAAATCAGATGATACTGCACCGATTTCGTTTAACCAAACACCTGAATTTCAAAATTTACAGCAGATAATTAATGAGATCGATTCATCTAATAACACATTGCATAGAAAATTGTCACGTTTACAGCAAGAACTAGCAGAGATAAAAAATATTTCAGTTAATAATACATCACAGCAGACGCCACTTTGTGAACATTTGTCAGACTCACACAGTGCGTATAATTTAAGTAATCAACAGAGAGTATACGACTTAGATTCCGAACAGACACAGACAAATAGATTCTCTTACAATCATGAACCTGTTCCATCATACAGAGACGATAATTTCGATTACAAACATTTTCTATCAGTGAGAAAATTTAAAGTGTTTAAAAATGACAGAACACAGATTCACCCACTGGATTGGATACAACAATTTAGCTTTGCTTTTCCACCGACTTGGCCCGTAACACATAAACTTGAATTTATTTGTAGTTTTTTGGAAGGCGAACCGGCAACTCGTATGAGACCGATCGCAAGACTATGTTACTCGGTAGAAGAGTTTCAGAATGCTTTTCTGTCAGCATATTGGTCGAAGACGACACAGCGCGGAATTAAAGATCAGTTAATTAGTTTACCAAATTATGAGAACTCAAATTTTCCCAGTGTGACGCAATTTTTTGAGCACATGGTGCAACAAAACCAGTACCTAAGTGAACCGTACAGTGAATCTGCACTCATTCAATTATGTATTTCTAAGTTGCCACGATCATTACGAGTGTCTCTTTTAACGGGTCAGCAAAAAGAAAATATTTCGGCATTCAGGGATCTGCTGCAGCTTTTAGAAGCGCAGCAATCAGACTATTCCTTCGTAAACAAAAATTTTTCATATAACAACCAAGGCCAGCAAACTTACAGTAATTACGATCAACCACGTAATTTCAATAGCAAAGGTAACAGACGCTTTAGGAACGACAACCACGAGAACTTTAATAGCGGACAAAATTCTAATTATCAATATCGTCAAAATTTTCAGCAACAGGAACCATATTTTAGTAACAATAGAGGTTTTTAACAACAACAGCAACAAAACCAGCCGGTTAGCATACCTAACCAACAATGTAATGCACAAGGTCAACCTAACTAATGTTTCGCCACGTGGACGTATAGTCCCTGGTACAACAAATAGTAACGCACGGCAGTAAAGGAACAACTACGTACAGAAAACACAGTATTTCAATTCCTATCGCAATGCACCGTATAGGAATGACTATCACGACAGGCGTAAAAACGATGAGCACAATTATCAACGTACATATAACAACAGTCGGTCTTACCAACAGCAAAATCATCCGCAAGAACATATTCTCATGAATGGACCCGACAGTAGGTATCATCCAGAGCGTAACACGTCTGGAAGAAGTAATAGAACAGTTCAAATTGTAGAAATGCCACAACATACTCCAGATAATAATAACACGTCAAATAGAATTTGACTAGATACTGTACAGGTCGCATCTTCCATTAACATAAGCACTACTTTTGACATGCAGAATGTTGTTCACGAAAATGTAATTACTTTTGACGATATCAGAGACACTCTTTTGCAGGAAAGACCAGTTGTTCAGAAAACTATTTCACATCCTGTCATCGAAATTAAAATTGGTTCATCGAAATTTTCAGCAGTAATCGATTCCGGATCACCTATGTCAGTTATAAATGAGGAAACATTTAACGAGTGTAACAACGAGAATACCTATCCCACATTATCATTAGGCAAAACGAAAGTAAAAGGAGCAGTATCGAGTAAAGGTGTAGACGTTAAATTACAGACGCATTTATCATTTTGTATTGCAGGTCACACATTTCACTCAAATTTTTGGATTGCTCCTTTATTGACAACAGACATTATTTTAGGTACGAATTTTCTCGTACATCACGACGCAGTGGTTGATTTTCAAAATTCCTATTTAATGTTGAGGGATGAAAATATACAATTTGCTATAGAATTTCAGCACTCACTATCTGCGGAAGAACAAACAATTAATCGCACAGAGGTCATTTCCGTATCACGTAACATAGACTGTAATTCCACATTGTTCACAGATACGTATGTACATAACTATAATAGTCCAGATGAAGCCGACTACGACGTAATACAGATGATTTCTGATAAAGTTAAACAAAGCAGTGCAAATACAGACACCGAACGCACGCAACTACACAAAATCCTTTTACAGCAAGCTCCAGTTTTCGACAACATTCCTGGTACTATGTCCGGATTTATGTATGAATTTCAAGTCAAACAGCACGACACATTTAAACCAAAGCATTATCTCATTCCATATATCCACCGAGAACAGGTTAAGAAAGAATTGCAGGATATGCTTGACCAAGGAATTATTGAACCAGCAGTTAGTCCGAACATAAACCCGCTACATGTTGTTAAGAAAAAAGATGGCTCACTTCGCCTTGTACTTGATTCACGTCACATTAATGACATTATTATTAATGAAACAGATCGGCCACAGACACTAGAAGAACTACTACAGAAATTTCATGGTACGGTTATTTATTCTACATTACATCTGAAATCGGGATTTTGGCAAATTCAACTTCATCCGAATTGCAGAAAGTATACAGCTTTTCTCTGTTTTGGCGACTGTTATCAATTTTGCAAATTACCATTCGGTTTAACTATTTCTTCTGCAGCTTTTATTCGCGGTTTGAACGCTATACTTCCGACAGAACTTAAAGACAGAATTACGACGTACGTAGACGACATTCTTATCGCAGAAGCTAACTGGTCTGAACACAATATGATTCTTGAACGACTGTTACAAACTTTTCATGCACAAGGACTTACAGTTAATCTCAGTAAACCGCACTTTGGCAAAACTTCCATAAAATTTCTTGGACACGTAATTTCAGCAGAAGGCATTGCGCCTGATCCGGAAAAACTTCAAGCTCTACGTGGCATTACTGTTCCTACAACGAAGAAGCAACTACGCAGTTTTTTGGGCATAATTAACTTTTTTCGTAAATTTATTCATCACTCTGCTTTAGACACACCTAGATTATGCCAATTAACAGGTAAAAATGCTATTTGGTCCTGGGATAAGCAAGCACATTCTGAATTCGTGAACCTGAAACGTGCTTTGTTGAATGCTCCACTTTTATCGCACCCAGATCTTACCAGAAATTTTTCCATTGCCACCGACAGTCCCAACACCGCTTTAGGCGTACACATTTTTCAGGAAATTGAAGAAGATGGCTCAACAGTAATTAAAAACATAGCATTTGCAAGTCGCATTCTATCACCTGCCGAACGAAATTATTCCGTTACAGAACTGGAAACATTATGTGTTGTATGGGCTTTGTTTATGGCAGACATACCACCGTCTACACAGATCACAGAGCGATACAATTTTTACTTTCGGCTAAATTCACTCACGACAGATTAAGCAGATGGAAACATTATTTACAGGAATTTAATTTTACGATTGTTCACATTTCCGGCACACAAAATGTTATAGCAGACGCACTATCGCGCTCTCTCAGCAACAATCAGCAAGACGTAGCAACCAACTTCTGCAAAGCAAATTTCAGTGTCATGTACATTCAGCAAGTTGCATTTGAAAATTTTATTTCGTCGTCATTACAGGACACAGCAAAAGAGCAAAGTAAAGACAATGTGTGGAAAGAAATTAAACACCTTTGGCAAGATAAGAATAATGTTACGATTAGAAACCATTACACTGTACGCAATGACATTCTGTTTCGCCGCTCTCATCCTGACAGCAACAATTGGTTATTATGCATTCCTGACGAACTGGTTAACAAATTAATCTGGTACACTCATTTAAGTTATGCACATTACGGAGCCAGAAAATGTTTTCTTATACTGAGACAGAACTGTTATTTTACCAACATGGAAAAACGTATACGACGAGTTTTAGCGTCATGTAACATTTGCCAGAAAGCTAAGTCAGACACCACTTCACATATTCCTCCACTATATCCCATTGTACCTATTAAATTAAGACATATGTCCGCAGTAGACATTTTTGGTCCAATTCCGAGAACTAACAGAGGTTTTTGCTACATCTTTGTCGCTGTTGAACTCACTTCAAAATTTGTTACTTTCACTCCGTTACGCAAAGCTACTGCTAAAACTGTTTCGAGAGCATTTGTAAAACATTTTCTATTTCATATAGGGCATGTGATGAGAGTAATTTCCGATAATGGATCACAATTTCGTTCTGCTATATGGACACGCATGTTACGAGGTAGAAACATTTCTCCGATCTATATATCCAGGTACCATGCTTCCTCGAACCCTTGTGAACGATTAATGAAAGAAGTTGGTAAACTGTGTAGAATATGTTGTTGTTGTTGTTGTTGTGGTCTTCAGTCCTGAGACTGGTTTGATGCAGCTCTCCATGCTACTCTATCCTGTGCAAGTTTCTTCATCTCCCAGTACCTACTGCAACCTACATCCTTCTGAATCTGTTAAGCGTATTCATCTCTCGGTCTCCCTCTACGATTTTTACCCTCCACGCTGCCCTCCAATACTAAATTGGTGATCCCTTGATGCCTCAGAACATGTCCTACCAACCGATCCCTTCTTCTAGTCAAGTTGTGCCACAAACTTCTCTTCTCCCCAATCCTATTCAATACTTCCCCATTAGTTACGTGATCTACCCACCTTATCTTCAGCGTTCTTCTGTAGCATCACATTTCGAAAGCTTCTATTCTCTTTTTGTCCAAACTAGTTATCGTCCATGTTTCACTTCCATACATGGCTACACTCCATACAAATACTTTCAGAAACGACTTCCTGACACTTAAATCTATACTCGATGTTAACAAATTTCTCTTCTTCAGAAACGATTTCCTTGCCATTGCCAGTCTACATTTTATATCCTCTCTACTTCGACCATCATCAGTTATTTTACTCCCTAAATAGCAAAACTCCTTTACTACTTTAAGTGTCTTATTTCCTAATCTAATTCCCTCAGCATCACCCGATTTAATTTGAGTACATTCCATTATCCTCGTTTTGCTTTTGTTGATGTTCATCTTGTATCCTCCTTTCAAGACACTGTCCATTCCGTTCAACTGTTCTTCCAAGTCGTTTGCTGTCTCTGACAGAATTACAATGTCGTCGGCGAACCTCAATTTTTTTACTTCTTCTCCATGAATTTTAATACCTACTCCGAATTTTTCTTTTGTTTCCTTCACTGCTTGCTCAATATACAGATTGAATAACATCGGGGAGAGGCTACAACCCTGTCTCACTCCTTTCCCAACCACTGCTTCCCTTTCATGCCCCTCGACTCTTATAACTGCCATCTGATTTCTGTACGAATTGTAAATAGCCTTTCGCTCCCTGTATTTTATACCTGCCACCTTCAGAATTTGAAAGAGAGTATTCCAGTTAACATCGTCAAAAGCTTTCTCTAACTCTACAAATGCTAGAAACGTAGGTTTGCCTTTTCTTAATCTTTCTTCTAAGATAAGTCGTAAGGTTAGTATTGCCTCACGTGTTCCAACATTTCTACGGAATCCAAACTGATCTTCCCCGAGGTCCGCTTCTACCAGTTTTTCCATTCGTCTGTAAAGAATTCGCGTTAGTATTTTGCAGCTGTGACTTATTAAACTGGTAGTTCGGTAATTTTCATATCTGTGAACACCTGCTTTCTTTGGGATTGGAATTATTATATTCTTCTTGAAGTCTGAGGGTATTTCGCCTGTCTCATACATCTTGCTCACCAGATGGTAGAGTTCTGTCATGACTGGCTCTCCCAAGGCCATCAGTAGTTCTAATGGAATGTTGTCTACTCCCGGGGCCTTGTTTCGACTCTGGTCTTTCAGTGCTCTGTCAAACACTTCACGCAGTATCTTATCTCCCATTTCGTCTTCATCTACATCCTCTTCCATTTCCATAATATTGTCCTCAAGCACATCGCCCTTGTATAAACCCTCTATATACTCCTTCCACCTTCCTGCCTTCCCTTCTTTGCTTAGAACTGGGTTTCCATCTGAGCTCTTGATATTCATACAAGAGGTTCTCTTCTCTCCAAAGGTCTCTTTAATTTTCCTGTAGGCAGTATCTATCTTACCCCTAGTGAGACAAGCCTCTACATCCTTACGTTTGTCCTCTAGCCATCCCTGCTTAGCCATTTTGCACTTCCTGTCGATCTCATTTTTGAGACGTTTGTATTCCTTTTTGCCTGCTTCATTTACTGCATTTTTATATTTTCTTCTTTCATCAATTAAATTCAATATTTCTTCTGTTACCCAAGGATTTCTATTAGCCCTCGCCTTTTTACCTACTTGATCGTCTGCTGCCTTCACTACTTCATCTCTCAGAGCTACCCTTTCTTCTTCTATTCTATTTCTTTCCCCCATTCCTGTCAATTGTTCCCTTATGCTCTCCTGAAACTCTCTGCAACCTCTGGTTCTTTCAGTTTATCCAGGTCTCATCTCCTTAGATTCCCACCTTTTTGCAGTTTCTTCATTTTCAATCTGCAGTTCATAACCAATAGATTGTGGTCAGAATCCACATCTGCCCCTGGAAATGTCTTACAATTTAAAACCTGGTTCCTAAATCTCTGTGTTACCATTATATAATCTATCTGATACCTTTTAGTATCTCCAGGATTCTTCCAGGTATACAACCTTCTTTTATGATTCTTGAACCAAGTGTTAGCTCTGTGCAAAATTCTACAAGGCGGCTTCCTCTTTCATTTCTTCCCCCCAATCCATATTCACCCACTATGTTTCCTTCTCTCCCTTTTCCTACTGACGAATTCCAGTCACCCATGACTATTAAATTTTCGTCTCCCTTCACTACCTGAATAATTTCTTTTATCTCGTCATACATTTCATCTATTTCTTCATCATCTGCAGAGCTAGTTGGCATATAAACTTGTACTACTGTAGTAGGCATGGGCTTTGTGTCTATCTTGGCCACAATAATGCGTTCACTATGCTGTTTGTAGTAGCTAACCCGCACTCCAATTTTTTTATTCATTATTAAACCTACTCCTGCATTACCCCTATTTGATTTTGTATTTATAACCCTGTATTCACCTGACCAAAAGTCTTGTTCCTCCTGTCACCGAACTTCACTAATTCCCACTAGTTCTAACTTTAACTTATCCATTTCCCTTTTTAAATTTTCCAACCTACCTGCCCGATTAAGGGATCTGACATTCCACGCTCCGATCCGTAGAACGCCAGTTTTCTTTCTCCTGATAACGACGTCCTCTTGAGTAGTCCCCGCCCGGAGATCCGAATGGGGGACTATTTTACCTCCGGAATATTTTACCCAAGAGGACGCCATCATCATTTAATCATACAGTAAAGCTGCATGTCCTCGGGAAAAATTACGGCTGTAGTTTCCCCTTGCTTTCAGCCGTTCGCAGTACCAGCACAGCAAGGCCGTTTTGGTTAATGTTACAAGGCCAGATCAGTCAATCGTCCAGACTGTTGGCCCTGCAACTACTGAAAAGGCTGCTGCCCCTCTTCAGGAACCACATGTTTGTCTGGCCTCTCAACAGATACCCCTCCGTTGTGGTTGCACCTACGGTACGGCATCTGTACCGCTGAGGCACGCAGGTCTCCCCACCAACGGCAAGGTCCATGGTTCATATACTGCCACAAAAGACATATTAATTGGGATACACACATATTCTCCTTCCAAGATGTTATTAATTCCATACCAAATGAATCCACTATGCTATCTCCGTCTGTTATACTGAAAAATGCTGAACCACCTAACAAAATTAAAGAATTAGTACACTTTCGTACATCTCGTCGATTACGACACCATGAAATAGTTAACATTGCGCTAAACAACATCAAACGTGCCGCAGAGCGCCGAAGAAGACAGCAAAAACAGGTTTGTACACGCCGTGACTTTCACATTGGACAGAAGATAGTAGTACGTACACACTATTTATCCAGCAGAATAAAAGGTAAGTGCAGTAAATTTGAACTTCTATACGCAGGTCCATATCGGATTCGCAGCATTCCTCACCCCAATGTTGTACACGTCGATACTTTGAGAACCAGGAAAAGTAAGGGCAACCACCATGTGTCGAACATTAAACCCTTTATTGAATGAAACCACTTTATGATTTAACGTGCTGTGATGCCACTTATGACCACTTATACAATTATATTCACGTGATTAATTATTGATGACTATCGTATTTTTCCTTGGCAAGTGCCCGGCAAGGTAAGGTTAGCAGGTCGCTTTTCTTGTCGTTACACATCAGACCGTGCATATTTTCCAGATGAACTTACACATTTTATGACCACTTATGCAATTATATTCATGTGACTAATTATTGATGACTATCGTATTTTTTCTTGGCAAGTGCCCGGCAAGGTAAGGTTAGCAGGCCGCTCTTCTTGTCGTTACACATCAGACCGTGCATATTTTTCCAGACAAACTTACGTATTTTATGAATAAGTATGCAGTTCTATGTAGTACGTATTAATTTTATCAAATTCTCTCTCCATTTAAGTCTTTAATTCTCGCCTCTATTAACTACACTACATACAAGCTGAACACAACGAACGTCACATTTTGTCTTTCTTATGTATGTACGACTGTTTTCATGTTTTGTTTGTATGCACTGTGAAATAATTAAGGTATAACACACACCAGTTGACTTTGACATTTTTTGCCCTATGATATCTCAACATCGTGACTGTTTTACATTTTTTTTTTTTTTTTGCTGCTGCATTGTGATATTCTCTGTACATTTTTGCCTTTGAACACTGTCTATGCTTTTGCCATATTACGTTTTCTGTCATGTTATGCTGTATGCTTAATTATGTCACCATAAACCAGTCATTATTTTGTGAGTATATGATGTAAATGCAAGACATTAATCTTTGTTCATCATTTTCAGAAAGAAATAACGTGTAAAGGAAATAAATTAAACAGAAATGGGAATTTCAACTACGGAACAGACGAAAGAAGATACAAAAACCTTATGAGGAAGAGTAAATGGATCAGAATTAACAAGCATTAACAAGAATATACTATACATCTTAGAATAGCAGTCTTAACTAATTTTTTCTTTCAGAATACAAGACGATTGATGCAGGCTGTCAGACAGAACTACACATCTTAGTTTTAGTGATGAAATATGCTAGAAATAAGGAATTGTTGTGTAATGAGTAATGAAGTGATTTTTTGCAGATGATAATGAATGCTGATGAAGAGTAATGATGAAGAATATGCTACTATGAATAATGAAGTTTTTCTTTACAGGTGATGATAATAATGAAGTTATGATAATATGGATAATGAAGTGATGGATAATGAAGTTTTTTCTTTACAGATGAGGATGATGTTGAAGTTTATGTATTTATGCTATGTAGTTATTTAAGTATTTGTTGCAGCTTGTTTTGACAGTATGTTTTATATCGTATGGTATGATGACTGAAAGTTTTGGAAAGGACAGCTATGGAACACATTTTTTATACACGTTTCACTACCTGTTAATTCGAAGTTCACTACTTTTCAGCATAGTATGCGTTTCTTCTTTCAGCTCAATAATCCATTTTGTATTTTTTCCAGGAGAAGCTTTTCATGACACTTACTAAACCTGTTACTTATTAAACCTATACTAGTACTTGCATTTTTTTTACCCAGTTGTGTCTATCATTTATAAATGTGATCACATATACTTCCTTGTTTCATAACCTTGCTACAGCTGACTCATGACGAGTGACGTTACACATTTTTCATTTACAGGAACAACCCAGAAGCAAATTTTTTTTCTTTTTCTCTTCTTGCTTTCCCTTATAATTACCCAAAGCAATGCATTGCTAACAAAAAAAAATTATCACCAGTTCTAAATAATGCTACCCATTTAAGAGAGTTCTGAATAATACTGAATGATGAACAATGTTTTGTACTATTCAATACTTGCTGGCCAATGAGTGCCAATAATTAGTGTAACTAAATGAATTATGTTAATACTATGCCATTCATTAGCTCCTGTTTTCAACTATGACTTTTGGTGTTTTGTAGCTGGCCAATGAGTGCCAATAATTAGTTTAACTAAATGAATTATGCTAATACTATGCCATTCATTAGCTCCTGTTATCAATGATGACTTTTGATGCTTTGTAACAGGCCAATGACTGCCAATAATTAAAAATGTTGTACTATTCAATACTTGCTGGCCAATGAGTGACAATAATTAGTATTACTCAATGAATTATGTTAATGCTATGCCAATAATTGACTCTCCTTTTCAATGATGACTTCTGATGGTTTATAATTGGCCAATAAGCGCCAATGTTCACTACAATCAGTTAATTTTATGAACATTATTCTGTCATACTAAATATGCTTTGTAACTGGCCAAGGATTGCCACTGTTTATTGTAATACGATTACCCATGATGCCAATAATTGCTATAATCAGTTAATTTTATGAACATTATTCTGTAATACTAAATACATGGTACAGAAATGTTCAATAACTGGGCTATGAATGCCGCAAACTACTAATGTAATTCTCAATGAAGACTACTATGTGATTTAATGTCCTTCACCTTCTGACCTAACTGTCTGGCATTACTGTAATATCCATTTGTCCTGTCTATCCTCATGATCATGGAGCACCATATTTGGTTTTTTCACTGATTCTACGTTGGTGTGCCTTGTAAGAGCGTGGTGTTGACACGACATGCTGTCCACCACCGTGAGCGATGAAGACGTTATTATGGTCCCACTTTTTGGTGTACCTGATGTACTGCCAAAATGATAACAGGGAATATTACTACGACATTTCAGTGTCTTGGATACGCTGATAAATACTTCTGGGAAAAGAACTGCAAATTGTCTCACTTGGTGTTGTATTTCTGTGGAAAGATATGGACTTTCAGTGCAGCTGCGTGCAACCTAAGTGCTACAACCATGACGCAATCCTTCCTATTCCTTCCCTAATTCTTGTAAAATGAAAAAGTCATATACAGTGCGTGTGCACTTCCTTTCATTTGTTAATAAGATCAGTTATCCTGAAATTACTAAAGACTTCTATAGTGCATGTGGACTTTATTACACTCCTTGATTTGTTTGTTTGTTGTAGAAAAATACTAGAGAGTACTACAGTGCGTGTGCACTTTTGTCATTTGTCAATATGATTTGTACTCATTAGGTTTAGAGAGTTTTTCAGTGCGTGTGCACTTTATGCCATTTGTACTCATTACGTATATATTTTGTGGTTTTCTGATATGTTCTGTACTACAGTGCGTGTGCACTTTTGCCATTTATTAATACATTTTGTGATTTTCTAATATATTCTCAACTGCAGTGCATGTGCACTTATGTCACTTGTCAACATGATTTTTTACCATTGCGTTTATTTGTTATGAAAATGCTAAAGAGTTTTTCAGTGCGTGTGCACTTTTCTCATTTTTGTAACATGATTTCTACCCATTCTATGTACATTTCCTTTGATTTGTTTTGAAGTACAGTATATGTGCACTCTTGTCATTTATATTGTATATACATTTTGTGATTTGATGATTTTTTGCTATTACATTTATTTGTTGTGAAAACGTTGAAGAATTCTTCAGTGCATGTACACTTATGTCATGTGTTAATATGTTTTATGCTGAACGTCAGTAACTGTGCACTTATGTCATATGTTCTGTACTCATTGTCATTGTCTGAAATGTTTTGTACTCGGTGCATGTGCACCACATTTAATTCATGTACTACATCTGAATATTCTGTAATTGTAAAAGTTAATTAATTAAGAAAAAATTTGTTGCTCATGGCAAGTGCAAATGACTCACCATCGCTGCCAAATTTTTGCCCCCCCCCCCCCCCCCCCCCCCCAGTCGAGGGTTATGAAACGCGTATGTATTTAGTACAGCGATGGCGAGGTATGACAGAATCTCTGACCAGAGAGTTATTTATCGTTGCTAGTCTGCGCTTGACCGCGCGAGAGTTCAGTTGCATGTAGGGAGTCGGCAGTAGCAGTTGCGGTCGAGTTGCGAGAGAGTTCAGTTGTACGTAGCGAGTCGCGAGAGCATGTAGTAGCGCGCGAGAGACAGTCGGAGTTGTGTGTGAGGAGTCGGCGGGCGTCGACATGGGCCTCTGGTCAAGATTCAGGACGAGGTATATTTTTTAAATAAGGTAATGAAGCAGCATTGCGCTCATCTGATAATGTAATGCGTCTTAAGTGTAATTAATTTGTTCAAGAATCGCCCCAATAATAATTTTGTTTTCAAACCAAGCATTTTAACAAAACAAACATTTTATTGAAAGAAAGTTTCCCATGCATTTCCTTAAAGAAGAAATTTACTTAAGTTCAAAGAATTTTTGCGATGCATTTCCTCCAAGCTATGGCGAAAAATAAGAGCAGATGCAATTTTACTGAGGTAAGAACAGGGCCTAAGATCGATATTTCGGTCTATTTGCGTTTTCATTGTCACTGAGATTTCATTTTTATTGAATTGACTTTCATTTTTGTGGGGAGCTTACACATGGCTCAGATTGCTATTTTTCATTTATTGTCATTGTCATTAAATTCCATTGCTGGGAGGTTACACTTAGCTCTATGTCAATTAACATTTGAATAATACTTTATCTTAATTTTGTGGGGAGGTTACAAATTTACGAGTGGTTTCCAGATCTTCAGGCTGTGCAATGCATTACTTCAACAGGTTACAATTAGTGACTGTGTTTTCAGAGCTTTATACGTGCATTATTTTGACAATTTACGAGTTGTTTGTGTGTCTATACATCAGTTTACTCCAGTATTTCGGTGATTTGTGAGTAGTTTGCAGGTCTGTAGGCTGTGTATTGTGACCCCAAGCACGTCAGAGCGATTGTTTTCTCTTAGTGTAATAAATAAAGTAAGTGAAATCCATCCCTAAGTAAATTGCTCCAATTTCCCACTGAAAATAAATAAAGTACACTCCTTACTCTCCACCAATTCCAAGGATGAGGTGTGGTTGGATAAGTTAGGTTAGTGGAGGCAGCCCAATTGACCCTTTTCCCGCCAAAACTTTACCGCCATTTTGTTAGGTTAGTGGAGGTAGCCCAAGTGACGGTTTTCCCGCCACAATTTTAACTTACCGCTATTTTCTTGGGAGGGGTGGGGAGAGGGGAGGGTAGAGGAGGGGCGTTAGTCCAATTGAGCTATTTTCCCACCAAAATTTGAACTAGCCGTGACGTCATTGCGATGTTGCCATATTTATCGCCGCCATCCTGGATCCGCCATCTTCAATAAATTTGGCAAAAATGCAGAACGGGCTGATGCACAGTTTCCTCTACTACTCCCATCCCATCTCCCATGACATATATTCTGATCCGTGCAGTGCTGGGTTTCTCAGCTAGATTAAAACCAGATCTATTTCATATTATGTGTCGTTATTTAAGTATGAATGACGAAATCGTGCAAGCATCAAAGTATGTCGGAGGAATGAAACAGTAAAAGGATTTTCACATGTGTGGTGAAGTTCGTAAGTCACAGACTCTGTAGCTTTTCCTAAGAACATTTATTACTCCTAATTTCGCAGATTTTGGCTCACTTCACTCACCCACTGCCACGCAGTACCACCAACGCCCTTACTAACACCTTTAGACCAAAGGCTCTCTACCACCACAACCACAAGTGGGTGGTAGTGAGTGCTCATGGAGAAAAGTCTGTCTGTACACATACACACGAAAATTTTTATACATAGATATATTGGTAGTGTGTTCCGAAACCGGCATCCAGTAGGCAAAATAAAAATAAAAAATTGAAACTGTATACTAAAACATACACTGAAGAGCCAAAGAAACTGGTACACCTGCCTAATATTGTGTAGGGCCCCCGCGAGCCTGCAGATGTGCCGCAACAAAACGTGGCATGGACTCGACTAATGTCTGAAGTAGTGCTCGAGGGATTTTATACCATGAATCCTGCAGGGCTGTCCATAAAAAATGGTTCAAATGGCTCTAAGCACTACAGGACTTAACATCTGGGGTCATCAGTCCTCTAGACTTAGAACTACTTATACCTAACTAACCTACGGACATCACACACATCCATGCCTGAGGAAGGATTCGAACCTACGACCGTAGCAGCAGCGCGGTTCCGGACTGTAGCGTCTAGAACCGCTCGGCCACAACGGCCGGCGACTGACCATAAACCCGTAAGACTACAATGGGGTGCAGACGTCTTCTGAACATCACGTCGTCTAGCATCCCAGATATGCTCAATAGTTTGGGAGTTTGGAGGCTAGCGGAAGTGTTTAAACTCAGAAGAGTATTCCTGGAACCACTCTGTAGCAATTCGCGACGTGTCGGGTGTCGCATTGTCCTGCTGGAAAGTTCATCAGAAAGCACAATGGACATGAATGGATACAGGTGACCAGACAGGATCCATACGTAGCGCGTCACCTTTCAAAGTCTTATTTAGATGTATCAGGTATCCTCTATCACTAGAACTGTACACGCCCTACACTATTACCGAGCCTCCAGCAGCTTGAACAGTCCTCTGTTGACATTCGGGTACATGGATACCTGTACACGTCCATCCTCTCGATACAATTTGAAACTTGACTCATCCGACCAAGCAACATGTTTGCAGTCATCAACAGTCCAACGTCGGTGATGACGGTCCCAGGCGAGGCGTAAAACTTTGTGTCGTGCATGCATCAAGTGTACACGAGTGGCCCTTCGGCTCCTGAAACCCATATTGATAATATTTCGTAGAATGATTCGTATGCTGACACATGTTGGTGGCCCAGCACTGAAGCCTGAAGCAATTTGCGGAAGGGTTGCACTTCTGTCACGTTGAACTATTCTCTTCAATCGCCGTTGGTCCCGTTCTTGCAGGATCTTTTTCCGGCCACAGCGATGTCGGACATTTGTTGTTTTACCGGATTCCTGACATGGACTGTACACACGTCAAATGGTCATACGGGAAAACCCCCATTTCATCGCTATCTCTGAGATGCTGGGTCCTATCACTCATGTTCCGACTACAACACCAATTTCAAACTCACTTAAATCTTGATAAGCTTCCATCGTAGCAGCAGTTACCAATCTAACAACTGCACCAGACACTTGTTGCCGACCGCAGTGCCGTGTTCTGCTTGTTTACATATCTCTGTATTTGAATACGCATACCTGCCGGCCGCGGTGGTCTCGCGGTTCTAGGCGCGCAGTCCGGAACCGCGCGACTGCTACGGTCGCATGTTCGAATCCTGCCTCGGGTATGGATATGTGTTATGTCCTTAGGTTAGTTAGGTTTAAGTAGTTCTAAGTTCTAGGGGACTGATGACCGCAGCTGTTAAGTCCCATAGTGCTCAGAGCCATTTGAACCATACGCATACCTATCCCAGTTTCTTCGGTGCTGAAGTGTATATTACCTCAAAATTGGAATTATTGCTTTTCCGACCAACAGTATGTCGAGAATATGTAGTAAACAATACACCAAATTAATGAAAACACCTATCGTTGCAGTGACATATAGTTTGCCATTCTAACAATGACGACACATTGATTAAACAGAACTTGAACACCTGAAGGTCTCTTTTGTGCCCCATTCGGTTGAACCTGAGCGGAGAAAAATCTTTGACGCAGACGGGAATCGAACCCGGGCCATAAGGATTGACATTCTGTCGCGCTGACCACTTTTTTTTTTAAATCTCATTTTGTTCGTTATAGTTCGTTGCAATTGTTCGTGGAGGACGTCCCCTGACGCCCACTGAAGTTCGTTAGTGATCCATTTACTCAGTTTTTTTATTACAGAGGGCAGCTAACCCTCTGACCGAACACGCTGAGCTACCATGCCGGCTTCTTTTTGTTCGCTTTTGTTCGTCGTATCTGCTCTGAGCGGATGTCGTAAGACATCCGTTTAAGTTCGTTGTTGATCGATTAACTCAGTTTTTTTGTTACAGAGGGCGACTAACCCTCTGACCGAACACGCTGTTTTTGGCGCCCCCGGGTGGGCTCGAACTTTTTTTTTAATGGCGACAGCGTATGTCCACTCAGCTACCTTTTTTTTGTCTCATTTTGTTCTAGATTTTTCGTTGACTTTGTTCGGGGCGGACGTCCAAAGACACTCGTTTAGGTTTCCTCGTTGATCCATTCACTCAGTTTTTTATTACAGATGGTAGCTAACCCTCTGATCGAACACGTTGAGCTACCGTGGCGGCATAGTCACAACGTCAATAATCTGAAGAGAAACTGGGGAGCTGTATCTCTAGAGGAGTTAACGAGCTGAAGTTTCCAAAGATGAGTATATCCGCGAAGGCTGCAGATTTGGCCGTCTGTATATTTAAATTCATGTAGGGTTAAAGTACATATCAGTGAAGTTACGTGGGTCTTACACATAGTCATTAAGGTAAATGGTACGCCTCGACTGGAAGGCCTCAGGTCTTTTGGTACAAGACAACACGACTCGCTTTGGAGTTCGCATGCTACCTCCTCGACCAGCTCCCGAGAACAAGTGCTTCGCCATATCAGATTGAAGACAGAGCGACCCAGTTTCACTATCGATCGCTCTCGAAACAGAACGTGTACAGCACGCGAGCGAGAGTGGAACAACAGTTTAATTCTGGGTTCCTCCCACTTGCATCGCGTGTTTCTTGCTTTCTCTCAACAACTACGCAAAGCCATTAAGTATGCCCTTTCAAACTTACGTAGCTCATTTGCAGTAAATGGCATTACCTCCTCAGAGAAAGCAACGAAGCGCACACCAAGTCTGGACGTCAGAACCAACACTACAGTGACAATGTGAACAATGATTCCCTTGCGAATCTCTCTCTGAAGCGACATTCGCGTAAGGTATGCAGACAGCAGCTGCAAAGAATGATCCTGTATATCAATCAGGCAATCACTTCAGACAAAAAACATAAACAAATTCGATTGACTTTTAATGATTATTTAAATGAGACCTTCCGGTAGAAATCCTCTGACTATGTCTCGTAAATGATATGAAGGAAAACTCTGATAACCAAACTTTCAGATTTTTCCAGGGTAAGCACATTCGACACGTGAAACGATCATTTAGTCGCAGATGTGTCAACTTCTAGGGCGGCAGTTGTACTCAGAGCGTATCTCGCTGACCGTTTTACAGTTTTCTTCGGGAATATGCCAACTCCATCTTCAAAGTTTCGGCTGACATCGAAAAACAGTGAGCTGCCTCGTAACCGGCGTAGCATAGCAGCATTATTTCTAACAGTCTGCTTATAAAATGTGCAAAGTGAAATAAAAAGCATGGAATTATATCGCGATGCCAACAAAATGAGGTGTAGCCCCAGCCTTTGGATCTTGATCATTACACAATATTACGAGCCTCATTTATTCCAACCGACGACCTCATAGTTGTGTTTAGCGTGTAATGCTTACCATTTACTATTACCAAAAAATAGTCAATCGACAAAAGAAGTTGTTAAGTTCCTGAAGCGGTCTAGATTAAGTTTTACGATTCTCAGGCTTCTCTATATGCTATAGGTGGTGCACGGCAATTTCATCTCTAGATTGGGAACAATTTAAGAATATTATAGAACGAAATGTTATGCAAACTGGAACAAATAACATTTCACTTAGTACCTCTACCAGGAATGCTGCGAAATAAACACTTGAAATGCGTCATAATTATTCGTTTGCTCATCTACATCTTCACCGTTAACGTAAGAGCCAAGATTAAAAATAATGATTGTCCGTTTCGAAAACACTGTTTAATAACACTGAATAGGAAACACTTTCCTAAAGTCCTGCAAACACAATGTCCTGTGCTAAACACAACGTTAACAATCTTAATATGCAGTAAAAGTCTTTAGTTTTTCTTCTGGGATAATAATTACACATTTCATTATTCATTGTTCAGCTCAAATGCTGTAGTGGATTATTTACAAGAATCTTCACTATAGACTAAATATATAGTGAAGCAGCAATCATAATGCCGAACTTCTTAGACAAATGTCTACAAGATGATCCTGGGTGAGCACCACATATTATTCTTGCAAGAATTTTCTGAGCAATGAAAACTTTCTTTCTTTATGATAAGTTACGCCAAAACATTATTCTTATGACTTTATTGAATGAAAATATGCAAAATATATCAACTTACTGATTTGTCTTTCCCCAAGATTTGCAATTATGCTAAGTGTAAACACTGCTGTACTATTTTAGGAGTTCCAAAATTAGCTTTTCCTAGTTTAAATTCTTATCAATGTGAACATCTAAGAATACTGAAGTTTCCAACCTATTTGTTATTTTTTCACTGTGAGTTACACTTATTGCTGTAGTACCTCTAGATGTGTAGAACTGTGTATGTTGTGCCTTTTTAAAATTGAGGGTGAAACTATTCCTATAAAACCAGTCAACAAAACTTTTAAGAACATTGCTTACAATTTCTTCTGCTTCTGTATGGATGCGTGGATTGATTGTAATACTAGTGTCACATGCAAAAAGAAGTAATTTCGGGTTGAATTAGTAAGTACAATTTTCTTCATTCTTTTGGTCAGACAGGGCATTACCCGTTAGTTGGCTGCACCATCATTCCCATAAAACTTCCATTTATCTAGGAGAATACTGTCATTCGCAGAATCAAATGGCTCAGATAGGTCGCAGGGAATACCAACTGGTGCTATTTTATTATTTAATGCTTAGAAAATCTGATGAATGAACATCTAAATAGCATTCTCAGTAGAGCAACTCTTCTGAAATCCAAAGTGCAATACTAATATTGTTCAGGTGAGATACAATTCTAGAATACATCATCTTCTCAAAAATTTTGTAAAATGATGTCATCAGTGATAGAGGTTGGTAGGTACTGACTTCCCTCCTTCACCTTTCTTACAGAGAGGTTTGGCGGTGGCATATTTCTCAAAATGAGTAAACTACAGGTATATTTCAGTCTCTCTGGAAAACGCCTTGAGTTGGCGATGAATTGCATATTTCAGGTAAGTCAGGAATTAGTACATAGGAACATATCTTTGGTAGTCTACTGGAAACACCATCAAAAGCAGATGAGTCTTTATTTTTTAGAGAATATATAATTTTCATAATTTCAGTAAGAGTAGTTGGTGAGATATCATATGGATATCTGATTCTGAAATTTTGAAAATTATGTATTCTCCAAAAATACGGCTACAGTTGTCAGTTTCTTTTATTTAGAACATGGCCTGTTTCGGGTTCTTATACGTCCATCTTCAGGTGTCATAACTTCGTGCTGTGACCCCGAACGCCGCGGTGAACGAGTACAGAAGGCTGTGTACTACCAGCGAGCACAGAGTTCTGATAAATTACCCCTGCGTTCGCTGGTTGTACACCTCGTCTTGTAGACGTTCACCGCGGCGCTCGGGGTCACAGCACGAAGTTATGACACCTGAAAATGGGCGTATAAGAACCCGAAACCGGTCGTGTTCTAAATAAAAGTATCTTACAGTTGTAGCGGTGTTTTCAAGATCTGGTATAATGCTCGGTCACCGATGTTCCTCCGACAGTATTGTTTGTTATATGATAGAATTTTATGATAGTTGGTTTTTCAGGATATTGCTGTTTCTTTTCTGAATTCTTCATCCCTATACTTTCTACTACATTTAAGAAGTGAAAATATCGCCTGTGCGATTTTCTGTTAAATGTGTCTAAAGGTTGAAACTGTTTTTAACTTCTCTTATGGTAGCATAATTGCTATAGCACTGCCTGCCTGACCAACATGCACTCTTCTATAGTGCTTGCAGCTAATTTCATACCCACCACTCTGTGGCAAAGGTTTCATTTAGTCTCTAGTGTTGATTTAAGTACGCTGCTGTTATTGTAAAACGTAGGTTTATAATTGCGAGACTTGGTCCGTTTTACAAAACTGTCTGTAATTTGGTCAACAAATATCATTTCGAAAAGCAGATTCAGATAGTTCGACTAATATGATACCATGGAGGTACATGTTTGCAACTCTTTGATCTCCTGGAACTACCTGGAATTACAGTGTCGATATTACAGGTCATGACAACAAAAAACAAAAATACAAACACACACACACACATACACACACACACAAAACCATGTTTGGGTACAGAGTTTTACGTAAGACGGCACATTAAAAAAAAATTAAGCATTGAGGGGTTAAGTCAGTTCAAATGGTTCAAATGGCTCTGAGCACTATGGGACTTAACATCTATGGTCATCAGTCCACTAGAACTCAGAACTACCTAAACCTAACTAACCTAAGGACAGCACACAACACCCAGCCATCACGAGGCAGAGAAAATCCATGACCCCGCCGGGAATCAAACCCGGGAACCCGTGCGTGGGAAGCGAGAACGCTACCGCACGACCACGAGATGCAGGCTGTTAAGTCAGTCATGAAAAATTCAGATAGTGCAGGACTAAGACAGGAATTCGTAACCACGCATTGAGGTTGGCTGTTTTCTTTTCAATAACGTTCGTTCCGTATATTATGGGCTTAGCTTTTTCAGGATTTGGCAGATTTTATGTTATTGTTTAACTATGTGTCTGCATGCCCTTCCTGACACCACGCTCGTCAGATTAACAAGTAACAAGTCATGTGCACAATCTGTCTGTGATTCGTGTTAATTTCGTTCTGTGTTTTATCATATCTTAATGTTTTCATATCTTATTTTCTGAGGCTTTAATTTGGAGGCTACCCCAGCATTTGCTTAAAAGAGCGTGGGAAACCGCCTAAAAACCACACTCAGTTTGGCTGGTGTACCACCCCGTTGTTGTTAATCGGCCACGCTATGCTAGCACGTCAGGCATTCATACTTTTTATAACTGGAAATACGTAATTCTGTTTTACACGTGTTTGAATAGCAACGATTAGGAAATATCGCACTGCTCTTATGATCTTCTTCTCTCAAAAGGCTAAGTCTTGTCTCTGCAGCGATAGCTTCCTCTCTTCAGCAGTAATCTACATCTCCACGTATCTTCAGCGTCCCATCTCATTGATCCCGATTTTTTCCCTACGATCACGCCTTCGAAAGTGTTTTGTGAAGTAATTTCATGTCTAATTAAGCGTCTAACGAGTTTTGATTTGCGTTGGCCTATAACTTCCAGTAATTCTTTATGCCCTCCCCTTTCCTCTAGAACCATCTCATCCTTTTACCTGTCAGTCCAACTAGTTCTCGCAATTCTCCTTCAGAACAACATTCCTGCAACTTCGAGGTGAGCCTTTTGCCCCTTTTCTAAGGCCTCGGTTTCACATTCACGTGTCAGCACACTCTACACAAAGGCATTTAAAGATCTTTGCTTCGTATGGAAACAGGTACGCTTGTTCAGTAGAAGGTTCTTCTTATTTTGGAAGGTATTCTTGGATGGTGCTATTCTCCTCTTGATTTCATTGAGACATCCCTAGTTTACCGAGCGAGGTGGTGCAGTGGTCAGCACACTGGGCTCGCATTCGGAAGGACAACGGTTCAACCCCGTGTCCGGTCATCCTGATTTAGGTTTTCTGTGATTTTCCTAAATCGCCTCAGGCAAATGCCGGGCTGGTTCCTTTGAAAGTGCACGGCTGACTTCCTTCTTCTCCTCCCCTACTTTGATGGGGCCGATGAACTCGCTGTTAGGTCCCTTCCCGTAAATCAACCAACCATCCCTAGTTTCTCTCCAAATCGGTACCAAGACAGTGAAATTCAGTTACTTCGTTGAGTTGCTCACTGCCTATTTTTATGTCAGTCTTACCTCCAACTCCTTTCTTATCTACGGTGTGTCCCAGAAGCAATGTTCAATGTTCAGGAATACGACAGGAACGATCATTTGAACCAAAAAATTTATACGGCTATTTGCCTATTCCGAATGGTCTTCTGTATTATTCAGCACATTGTCAGGTTTACACATGGGAGCACGTGCAACAGCTAATAAAAATTACAACACGCATTTCAAAAAGTATCTATCGAAAAACAGTACTTTTAAAATATTCACATCTAAGCATTACCGTACACGTCACCTTACAACAGTTTTACATTTCACAATCAATGTGAACTTCAGTGCATTTACGCACTCTTGGGAGAACATGTTGTGTTATTTGAGTGCCTCTATACTTTCCTTGATGAGGGCAGCAGCGTCCATAATGAGACCAAGCAGTTCATCTCGCATATTCACCTTTCATTTGTACGCCTCAGACTTCATCCAACCCCATAAACAAAAATGTTAGGGTGTAAGGCCTGGCGATCTTGATGGCCAGTTAATTGTGCTATGTCGACCAGTCCAACGATTAGGATAAGTACGGCTAAGACACTGTGTCACACGTCTGGTGAAATGTGAAGGGGTTCTTTCATACTAGAACTACGCTGCAGTCCGCTTGTCATAGGAGCGTCCTCAAGGTGCTCAGTAAACGAATTTTCCAAAAAATGCAAGTAATTCTGTCCTGTCATTTTCTCTTCTAAAATGAATGGAGCTATCAGCGTGTTACCAATCATTCTGCATCAAACTTTAATCGAAAAACGAACTTGGAAATTTGTTTCTACTGTAGCGTGTGGGTTTTCCTGGGACCACCGATGATTATTACGCCTGTTGTCGATTTCATAACGTGTCAACGTAGTTTCATCAGTGAACAGTGTTAATGAAAGCACATGTCTATTGTCAATTAACCAGTGACATAATTCACATCTTAAGGTATTTTCGTCTGCGAGAACATCATGTACACGCTGTATGTGAAATGTATACAAGTTTTCCTCATGTAATGTTTGCCGTACACGTATTCATGGGACAGTGATACGTGCACGAAGCCACCGCGCTCTGGTCCTAGGAGAACAGTACACCATTTCAACATGTTGCCGTTCTTGCACAGGTTGTTGAACTACATGTTCAGAGGGAAAACGAGGACTTGGAAGAATACCTGTTTCATGTAATGTATTAAAAATTCTAGAAAACACTTTAAGATCAGGAATTCGCCGTCGGGAAGCACCGATTGTGTTCTTCGACAGCACCAAGGGCTCTACATTCGCAGAAAGCGTAAGCACATGCCGGCCGGAGTGGCCGTGCGGCTCTAGGCGCTACAGTCTGGAACCGAGCGACCTCTACGGTCGCAGGTTCGAATCCTGCCTCGGGCATGGATGTATGTGATGTCCTTAGGTTAGTTAGGTTTAACTAGTTCTAAGTTCTGGGCGACTGATGACCTCAGAAGTTAAGTCGCATAGTGCTCAGAGCCATTTTCGTAAGCACATACACCATATCTGCAAATTTTTCATCAGTGTACACGTGTGGCATTTTAGCCAGCGCATCTACACAGTTGATCGATGCTTTTCTTTGATACGTTCTCCATCCTACACAGAACATCACTCATAACACACCGTGGACAAGCGCGCTTTCAACGGGCTAGTTTAATGACAGAAAGATATCCCCAGCAAAGAGGTTGAACGCAACGGGGTAGGGTTGGGCTAGAATGAAACGTCAAAGATGTCGTGTGGGTAAGACACACAGAAGCGCGACTTGCCTAAAAACAATTGTGCATTAAATATGTTCTATCTCGGAAACCATTCGGAATAGGACATATGTTGCTATGAAGTTTCTTGCTTCAAAAGAGTGTTTCTGTCATATCCCTGAATAGTGACTATTCTTTGTGGGAGACCGTGTATAACCATCATTTTTGTCTTCTTGGTATTTATTTTTAGCAGTAGTTTTCTTATCTCTTGATTTAAGATATAAGAAATTTATTTAACTGTATATTTTATTTAACACACACTCTCTCTCTCTCTCTCTCTCTCTCTCTCTCCCTCTCCCTCTCTCTCTCTCTCTCTCTCTCTCTCTCTCTCTCTCTTTCTGATTTTTCCGCTACAGCAATCTCACGAGCAGATCTGGTGCAGTGAATACGAATACCATTAATTTTGATTCCAGTCGTCATATTAGATAAGCAAGTCTATAGAGTGCATCCTAGTCTTACTATAATTTTGATTTTTCCACTTACTCGCTTACTACACTACAGCCCACCTTGGCATGCTTTGTCACCTGCCTGCATTCTGCAGCCCATCTTGGCATGCTTTGCCACCTGCCTACATTCTTCTCTGTCGATCGCTTTTCTTCTCGAATTTCTGATTCCAGTTGCTTTGAGGTCATCCTCCGTACCTTCAGGCCATCTTTTCCTGGGTCTTCCTCTTCTCTTTATCCATTTGGGCTTTGCAATAAACACTTTCTTATTACTTCGAGTTTCTGTCATTCTCTGCACATGAACAGCCCCTCTTATTCTTCCCTGCTTGATTTTCATTACAGTATTTGTCTCCCCAAAAAGTATCTTTTGTCTGTGTTTGTTCTTATTCTCCAACTTCCTTCCTGTCTCACTGCTCCAAATATCTTTTTCAAAATCTTCCTTTCCAAGCTCAATAACGAGTCTTCCTTGTTTGCAGTCGTCAACCAGCTTTCCGATCGATACATTACTGTAGGTCTTAATATAGTCAAATGTATTTGTGTTCCTACCAAAATTTCTGGACCTGAATGTATTCCGCAAGGAACTATAGCAAAGGTTCACATTTGTTACCCTTTCTTGAATTTCTGCTGCTGCCCTGTAGTCTTCTGTTGTTATCGAACTTTAAACTTTTCCACTCTCTTGTATTCTTTTCTAACCTGTCTCTAATTGCGTTGAACGAATTATATTTTGCTTCGTTGAGCTATGTATGAGAACGCCAGTATCATGTTGACCTGAATCCTCTCCACTATACATCATTATATGTTTTCGCGATGTAATCGCATTCTCTGTCCTTTCTATCGTATTTTTTGTAGTGCTTCTATTTTCATTCTGTACTGTTTCAGGCCGTCTCTAATTTCTTGCAATTTGCGCGGTCTCTTAAGTTTCCTGACATTCCAGGTGGCTATCATGATAACGGAATGGATAGTGCCTTGAAAGAAGGATATAAGATGAACATCAACAAAAGCAAAACGAGGATAATGGAATGTAGGCGAATTAAGTCAGGTGATGGTGGGGGAATTAGATTAGGAAATGAGACACTTAAAGTAGTAAAGGAGTTTTGCTATTTGGGGAGCAAAATAACTGATGATAGTCGAAGTAGAGAGGATATAAAATGTAGACTGGCAATGGCAGGGAAAGCGTTTCTGAAGAAGAGAGATTTGTTAACATCGAGTATAGATTTAAATGCCAGGAAGTCATTTCTGAAAGTATTTGTATGGAGTGTAGCCATGTATGGAAGTGAAACATGGACGATAAATAGTTTGGACAAGAAGAGAATAGAAGCTTTCAAAATGTGGTGCTACAGAAGAATGCTGAAGATTAGATGGGTAGATCACATAACTAATGTGGAAGTATTGAATAGGATTGGGGAGAAGAGAAGTTTGTGGCACAACTTGACTAGAAGAAGGGATCGGTTGGTAGGACATGTTCTGAGGCATCAAGGGATCACCAATTTGGTACTGGAGGGCAGCGTGGAGGGAAAAATCGTAGAGGGAGACCAAGAGATGAATACACTAAGCAGATTCAGAAGGATGTAGGTTGCGGTAGGTACTGGGAGATGAAGAGGCTTGCACAGGATAGAGTAGCGTGGAGAGCTGCATCAAACCAGTCTCAGGACTGAAGACCACAACAACAACAACAACAACATCACTATAACAATTTTCCTTGTCGTTAACCTCTTCCTGTGCCGTGGCGTCATCCTGTAATCCATGCCTAGTCCGATGTGCGGTATCCACAACCACTCCACCCTGCCAGGTGGTGTTGTTAGCCACGCACTGATGCGTCTTTTCTTGCTAGCATTAATGTTCATTTCAGTGCACAGAAATAACTCGATGAAAGGTTTTCAATTGTAAGTCCTCATAGCCAGCAACTGACGACAGGAAATTCATGTTTCCGCTATGGGAAGCTGTTCCCGGAGGCGCGGTGCCCCTTTAAGGTGCTGGCTGCTCGCGCGGCTGCCCACCGGGACACGGCCAGATAGCGGATCTGCGAGGAAGAAGATGTTGACGCGGGAGGCGAGAGGCGGGTGATTTATCGGTCGCGTGTAGCGGGGGCAGCGACACGGGCCAGCAAATCACCCCACATCCGGGGGAGCGCCGCGGCGCGACGCACAAAGGCCGCCCGCCGCCTTCCTCCGCGAGCTTTCCTTCGCACCGGAACACAAAAGACAGCAGGCAAGTGCCGCGTGTAGGACATTACCTGCAAAGGGAAACCATGTAGGAGCTACTGCAGCAAATCGAGAGGAATTACAGTTGTAGCTGCCAGCATCTTAATAAGACGGCGCCTACGCAGTCAGTGTGGTCAAGCTAGAGATTCTCGGTTCGAATAGTGGTCACGACAGTAATCATCATTTGAATGGCAGGGGATGGAGATATGAAGCTACTCAATTCCTGCCCACTAGAGGTACGTGGAAGTATCACATGTTCTCCAGACATGTGAAACTGTCCATGCCTCGGTGCTGTGGGTCAGCAATCGGTGTTATCATTACCACGCATATCTCTCTCACTGGCATGGGCAATACAAGCACGTCGCGTCACTCTGTATGGACTCGTCGCAGTCACTGCTGTATTCAGCGTTTAGTCTTTTTTGAAACCATATCGTCTCGGTGGCACATGACAACTAGTCTATTCTGGTGCCTTCGAAAATCAAATCCCACAGACAAGTCAGTGTGTCTCATATTTATTTTAATAAACTTGAAGTCTAGCTCTGTACTACAAAAGCTGTGAAGTTTATATTTCATTGCATTGCTCACAATGTCGGAGAAAACATATTTATTCTTGTCGTCAGTGGGACATTTCCCGAGTGTCTATGGCTGCTGAAGTCTTTGGGGTAGATACCTGAATCCCACTCGGTACAGAAACGTGCCCCTGTTGCCGTAACTTCCATACCATCTGATTTAAAATTTAGCTTGCACATTCCGGTACATTTTTCGTCTGCAGTGTCACTCCTTTCCTCTCCCCACGATCAATGAATTAAACGACGTGAACAGCAAGTGGCTACGGCTGCTGACAACAACATACATTAGCCTGAACTCGAACGTAGCTATATCCATACCTAAATCAGAATAACCTCTTCCGTCGTCAACTGCATACACGTTACATCCGATCTTTTTTTCTAGCTCAGGCAATTAACTAAACTTGCTGTGCCTGATTGTAGCGTGTACTTTACACCGCTGCTTCCTGCGTATCAGTTGTTTTCGCTTCTGAAAAGTCATTGTACGTTTCAGCATCTGATTCAACGAAGATCTTTATCGCAGTGTTAGCACGACTTCGAGAAATAAAGGCGATTTCGAAGTAGAATGTGATTATAATACGCTCTAATATGATTGTCACTTCCTCAGAACAATATTGCGATACATTTTTTCGTTGGAGCACTGGTTCTATATTTGGAAACGGCTAATACTTTCACGTCCACAAGAGAGAGTACATGAGGAAGAAGAGAGCGAAGAAGCAGAGTAGTAATGTGATGAAAAGCAAAATGCATTTCTAATGAGAAAAAGCCCTGGAACGCCAAAGCCTGTGCCACCTCAACAGTGATGATGTTCAAAGTCATGAATGTATCTGAAATGATGGATAAAACCCAGAAAAGTCGTTTCAGTTGAGGATTGCCTCGACGGAAGGGTTTCACATTTGTGATGTGCACTAAATGATAAATATGTCTTTATTCCACATACAAAACTGTTTTCTGCAACTCCACATTCAACAGCAGAAAGGACCTTGTATGGATCGACTTCAAACAGTAAACTCAAATGTAAAGAAGAAGAGCAGTCAGTCAGCCGCAGAATTCGTAATTTATTGTAGATTTGGATTTAGGCTATAACATCGTCATCACTGGTGTGTTACCAGAAGCCAGGTAGGCATAAACAGAGCGCAACATGTGACATGTGTTTCCGCCATGTAAATACTAGAGTCAATTGACACATGTTTATGATCTGAAGTTGATCGCCTATACGACTCTTCTCGTAATGCACCGATGATGGCTGTGTTCAAAAATGGTTCAAATGGCTCTGAGCACTATGGGACTTAACATCTGTGGTCATCAGTCCCCTAGAACTTAGAACTAGTTAAACCTAACTAACCTAAGGACATCACACACATCCATGCCCGAGGCAGGATTCGAACCTGTGACCGCGCCTAGAGCCGCACGGCCACACCGGCCGGCACAGAGACTTGGTGAGTATGCTGAAGAATAGTGTCATGTTTCTGTGTCTCTTTGAAGTGTAATGCAGTATTCAGTTAAAGTTATTTTGTCTGCCATAATGATGTGTTATTAACTTTTTCAAGTCTCCTAGCATGAAAAATTTTCAGAGACAGTAATGAAATAACATTTGGTGCTACTTAACAAATGCGTTTACGTTTCTAAGTTGACAGTTTATAAATAGAATCAATCAAAGGAATCCATGAAAACAAGTCATTACTAGGGGAAAAAAAAACGTATGTGGGTCCTGATGTCTCATGTTTGCTAGATATAATATCTGGTGGACTACAACTCTTTTTTAAAATCTGATACCACAACAAAGTACTCAGCATCAAAATAAAGTCTTCATTCACAAAATCTAAGCTCCAGGGGGAGGAGGATGACAAAGCGACAGACAGTTGAGCATGGAAATGGGGATATTTTTGGTTAGCAGTAACTTGCAATAAATGTATGGCTCCAGTAGCACCAATGCTAGGTTCCGTACTGATAAAATAATGTGTCTTCCAAAAATGTACAGTGTTGAGTTTGTAGTAATTATCTTACCACTTTTATAAACGATTTCACAGTTTCAAATAGTGAGTGAAAGAAATGTATGACGCAGGGAAGCAAAACACAGCAGTTATGTTAGAGACCGGACGCATAAACGGCGGCTGACAGAGCAATAAGACATCTGGGTACACAACAGAAGGTGCCTCCAAACTCGTGTCCTGATTGGCTGTGAGCCAGTTATTCTGCTTCTTGTCTAGTCACGCGACCAAGCTATTTCCTGCTATAGACGGGACTGCGGTTCGCTTTGTCGAGTAAGACATGTACTTTGGTTCACTCGTGGTTCATAATAACCCGATTAAATTATTTCCGCGCTGTCACCAGTTAGCAGTTACAACGAAACCTTAAGTATCGATTCGATGCTTTAGTATTTTGTTGCTCGAATCATGTTAAAGGCCTTCATTATTTTTTATAATACCTGTACTTTCTGAGTTTCAAAATAGTTTCTGTCATGGAGTCGGTTATTGTAAAATTGCATTTGTGGTTGGCTAGGTTACGTATTTTGATTTGCTTTGATTTTAAGGAAACAAGGCCGACTGGCATATTCAGTACACATTTAAGTTTTACTTTCTTGTATGTAGCCTCGAGTAAATTATTGTATTGTATATTCCACACAATCAGCCCAGTTTTCCCACTTTACCACTACCAGCAATCAGAGGGAACCGCCCCATGTTTATGTGCTTAATTTGAGTAAGTGGCGTCCTTGTTACAGACAAATAATTTTGTTCCTAGATGTAATTTTAAAGTACGTCTGTGTTGTCTCCTAATACAATATTTGTAGTGTGTGCACAAAGAAACTACATACATTAATAGAGTCCCTTTACGTAAGAAAATTTCTAATAAATTACAAATGCGCGTCCCACCGCGTTTCGAAACCCGCATCTGCTCCTAAGATGGGCATTACAGACTAAAACTCCAGCTCTCCTGTTTCTAAGTTGTAAAGCGGAACTGAGGCATATCTGCATAATACTGCTGGCAAGAGCACAGCCCATCAGATTCGAGAATTGAGGTTTTGATTGTGTGAAATAGATTCATAAAAACATTAATCTCTGCAGAGTCAAATATTAAAGGAATACTATAAAAGAAGAGCACACATTACGACCTCCCGTCAACGGGCTACTTCAATGACCAGAAGATTGACTGAGAGATGACTTAATCGCCATTAGCAAAACGCAGTCTGCTTGTTGAGTTTATCACCGGCTGCTGTAGCATATGATCATAACGGTTGACTGGTCGTAGTAAATGGACATTTCGCTGAGTTTGCGAGTAGGTAAGATGGTTACACGTGCTATTTCACGTTCCAGAACGGGGTAATGGAAGGATAGAAGCATTAAATCGAGAACGACATATTTACGTCCTTTTCCACACACAAACACAAAACAGCGTTTTCAATGTGTAGGAGCTGTTCATACGTCTTGTAATATTATTGGATTTCAGATACTTTACGTATGAGATATTTGTCATAAAAGAAAAGAACAGCCAACGAGCTGTAGTTCGTAAAGATGCTAAGCATCACAGCGCGAGAGTAAAGAGACGAAATAGTTCTTTTTTTTTTTTTTTTGTAATGTGCGCCTATACCAAGACGCGCGGCCAGCGTTTAAATACTCTAAATAGACACTATGACCCGCTGGGCGCAGATATTCAAAATCATTGCCTCAGCGCTTGATAGTAAGAAGCTGCGAAACAGAAGAAAGAACAATCTCTCTTTTGTTAAGAAATATTCTAGAGACTTCATTATACCTTGCAGATTTGGTCGCCAACATGTTAAGACGCACTACATAGCATTGCTAAAAGTTGTATTTTTATTTTTTGTAAAAACTATGTGAAACGACGAACAAACATTTCGGTAACTCGGGTGAGGATACAATGTACTTACGGTGTGCGTAGATGGAACGGACTGACAAAGCAGCGATTACTGGACTGCGACATGTACAAAAGAAATATCAGATGTAAGTCATGCATTTATTGTGAATTTGTCAATGTCTAGAAGTTTAATGCCAATTTGTTCAAAATACATTAATATTTTACGATGCAGTAATTTTCTTCTTATTCTTTTCTTTCACTAACCAAAAATGATGTTCAAATTGTATATGAGCATTGTTACAGGTTCGCTCTTTATTGCGGTGTATCGATTGTACTTGAGAGACCACTAATGTGTTCAACTTCCGATCTGTTTATCTTTCTCTTACGAAATTTCAATAATTTGCTTTCATTTCCATTTTTATATTCAGATAAGTCCCTTAGGTATTTTCATCGAAGATTCTGGTTACGTGAAGGCAATTCAGATCAAAAGGTCAATTAAGAAAACCCCTTCGCGTAATCAATCCGTACTTCTCCTGAACACAATCGGGAACCGACGCATCGGTGATCAATTAATAATCTCTCACGCTTTTAAGTCGTACTAAAAGACGGCCACGCAGGATAGCCGTAAGTACGCAATCTAGCGTTAGGTTGCATTTTGTCAGTAAATATTACCAACAAACAGTTACAGCATCACTATTATTATTTACTAGTATTTCTTATACGGAATAAGCAAGTTCCTAACACCAGAGTCTAGAGACCTATCTTAAGTTGAATGGAAAAATGGTTCAAATGGCTCTGAGCAGTATGGGACTTAACTTCTGAGGTCATCAGTCCCCTAGAAATTAGAACTACTTAAACCTAACTAACCTAAGAACATCACACACATCCACGCCCGAGGCAGGATTCGAACCTGCGACCGTTGCGGTGGCGCTGTTCCAGACTGTAGCACCTAGAACCGCTCGGCCACCGCGGCCTGCTTGAATGGGAAGCAAAACACTAATTTTTATTGTTTTTTCTGAGTTGCTCATTCACTTTGAAGAGGACTTTAAAAGGTGACGGAGAAATGAGCTAATTCAAACTAGTTAATGATGACTTTGGCTGAGTTTGCCGCTGGATCGTGCTGGCGTATCCAGAGGAGACTTGATAGTTCTCACTCTTTCATTGTTCCAACTGAACCAGAAGAAGCGGTCTCCGTAGGCAGCCGTAATCCCTGCCGAGCTGCGGAGCGGGGGATGGGGGGGGGGGGGGGGGCAGTTTGCATGGTAATGCGGACACGAGGGCCGACGCCGAGGAGCCGTTCTTGGCCACAGGGATTAGCGCGCGTCCAGTAAAGTGTCCTCCAGCCCCACCGAGGAGGCGCCAGATTCTCTTTTAGAGCGTCTCACTTACCCAGACACCTGGACAACTCTCGAATATCTGGATCAGAGTAACAAAGTTTCTGCGCAACCCACCCATCATTTTACACGACAGTACGCGGGCGCATACAGTGAAAGCTGTGGCTCCTCTGTTCGGTCGATGGGACTGGGAAGTACGTACTGTACCAATCAACATACTCCCCGGACCTAGTCCTTGTGTATTTGATTTGATTCCGAAGATGAAGGAACCACTTCGTGGCATTCGCTTCAGAACTGTTCGAGAGATTCGACAGGCAGTACACCGCTCCATTCGCACCATCAACAGAACAGGCTCTGCTAACGGTATACTACGCCTTCCACATCGCTGGCATCGGGTTCTACACAACGCTGGTGACAACTCTGAAGGACAAAAATGGTTCAAATGGCTCTGAGCACTTTGTGACTTAACATTTGAGATCATCAGTCTCCTAGAACTTAGAACCACTTAAACCCAACTAACCTAAGGAATCGCACACATCCATGCCCGAGCCAGGATTCGAACCTGCGACTTGCAGCGTGGATCCGGACTGTAGCGCCTAGAAGCGCTCGGCCACCACGGCCGGCCTTCGTATTATGCAGACTACCAATAGCAAGTAAAGAATTTCCGAGAAACAGAAATTTGGAAATACCGAATATCAGTTTAAATGTTAGAAATGTTGAGTGTAACTTCATGTAGAAATTAAACGTGGCCGGTAAACAGATCAGAAAAGAATAGAAACTTTTGAAATGTGGTGCCACAGGAGAATGCTGATGGCCAGATAGGTAGACCGGGTAACTGAAAAGGAAATAGTGAATCGAAACGGGGAAAATGGCACCTTGGCTAGAAGAAGCAATAATTCGATAGACACCAAGGAATTGCCAACGGAGCGAGGTGTGGGGGTAAGCATTTTAGAGGAGCAGTTCAAAATGGATGTAAGTTGCAGTAGTTATTCAGAGATGAAGAGCCTTGCACAGGATGGATTAGCGCGGAGAGCTGCAACAAACCAGTCTTTCGACTCATGACCATCACAACAACAACAACAACAACAACATCTAAAACAGTGAGAACCTGTTACTGCCTGACGAGTTTTCAGCTTCGCGTCAATTAAGAGTATCATTATTCACAGAAGAGTATATAAAACACATAGCTGTCAATGAGCAATGTAATTAACATAACACAGCGTTGCAAAAATCAACTGAGGCTCTACATCTATAGAATAGTGGACGCAGGACTGTTATACGAAATACAGTCGCTATATAGGGGACTAGTGGAACCAGGTTCTTCATACAGAATACGTTCGTTACAAAGCTTATAGCTCGTAAAAATTTCCATTTAGTTTTAATTTTAGTGGAACTCGTGAATTCTGCGCAGACAAGTTCCTTGCTCATGAACAAGGTGACCAGTTTCACAAGCTCCTGCTCGGAATGACATTGACTCGCAAATATTCTGGGTCTCTTCATTGATCGCATCACTTTACTGTGAGCTGCAAGTTCGTAGCTGGAAACTGGCAGTCATGCCTGACGGCCCACTGCCCAGCACTTGAGTGTAACGAGGGGAAGGTAGGGTAAGTTGACGAGGAGTCTGATATGACGAATTTTGAATTTCTGCAAAACTGTACATACAGTGCTTCGAGCATTATGGTACTGCTTCCTTTGCTCGCTCTACTGGTATATCTGTTGAACTGCATCCGCTTGGTCGTTTTGTTTTGTTGAGAACAGAGGCATGCAAGTTTTTGGAACAATTTTTTCCTACAGTTTAAATAAGTTTCATGTAAGTAATACTTTTATATTAATGAATATTAGTTGAGGCCTCTGAAGTCTTATACATATGCAGATGCTTTAATGACAATTTCATTAACTTATTTTGTAAGACTTTGTGTATACTTAAGCCTGTATGTAAAATGTCGACTGTGGCTTATTATGCAGAGGCTAACACAGCGAATTCTTCATCTACCAACCTCTTTCTGTTGTCACGTTCACGCTTCTAATTCCTTTGTAATTGAGTATTCGTTTAATTTTGATTACACGCTACGTAATAAACATGTGGAAAGTGTATATAAGGAAGACAGATCGACAGAGATGAATCAAGACGTCAACGAAAGCTGTGGAGCATCGTGTAAAAAATAGAAATCCTGTTATTTCTGCCGCTAGGAAGTTTAACCTCACCGAAGCTACTTAAAAATATTAAAGGACTGAGAAATAAAATAAATCAATTAATTACCTGCGTAGATGAATTAGAGTCCTCAAACCTAGCTGTGATAATCTACCTCTCTAAACATCTTATCACCACTGGTACAGAACTTTTAAGTGTTACAGGATTTGGGTTAGCATTTCACTTTTGAAGAGCAGAAATGGAGGAAGGAGAAGTTGCCACATTCATCAGGAACTGTCATTAATTTAAGAACATAGAGACTCATAAATTTTGCTTAGAACAGCATATGGAAGCATGTGCAACGGAAGTAGAATTTCACAAAAAATTCTTCATAATATTGAGTGTATATCGAGCACCTGCAGGTAACTTTAATCTGTTCATAAACCACCTTGAAGCTGTACTGGCCCATTTAACAACCAAAAACAAAGAAATAGTGGTTGCTGGTGACTTTAATGTAGATTTCCTTAAAGGCTCTCCTAATGAGAACTTATTTGAGTTAGTAACACTATCATTCAACTTAATTCCCACTGTAAAGTTCCCAACTAGGGTAGCAAATTGCTCACAAACAGCCATCGATATCATCTTTATAGGAAAATCCAGTGAAAAAAATTAAATTACAAAACTAATAGTCAATGGCCACTCAGACCATGACATGCAGTTCCTTCTGTTAAATGTTAACACTGAACACGATATAAAATCTGTTATATCTGAACTCAAGAGGGCAATCAATAAGCCAAAAACTGATTATTTTAGGACACTCCTCAGATACATTCACTGGAGTGATGTTTACAATGCTCATGGCATGACTGAAAAATATAACGCTTTTGCTAATAAAGTGCTTACCTTATTTGAACAGTGTTTTCCACCAAAACTAACGAAGGTTAGAGCAAAGTCTACGAAGAAGCCATGGATTACTCAAGGAATGGAGGTACAAAAAAACTGTATCTGTCAATCCGAAACAGTTATGATGTTGATGCTACAGCACATTACAAGAAATACTGCAAAATATTAAAGACTGTAATACGGACATCAAAGCTAATATACTGCAGGGAAAAGATAGTCATATCAGATAACAAAATAAAGACAATATGGGATATAGTGAACTACGAGACTGGTGGAACCAGACATGAAGAAGGGCAAATAGGATTAAGAGTTGCAGAATTTTTAACAAATATTTTATAACTGTTACTTGAAAGATAGGACTGTCAGGTTCTGTAGATGCTGTCATGGGATACCTCACACCAAACATTTCAAGTAACTTCCATAATATGAGTTTGACCCTCACTACCCCATCAGAAGTAATGTCCATTATGAGATCTTTAAAACCAAAACATCTAAAGGGTATGATGAAATATCAACATGAGAGGCACCCACATGCCTTGCTCATACTGTGGCATGAAGCAGTCAGGCCTGCAAGATGAGTAGTCTGCCAAGCGAGTGGATTCATTCTTATTTATCAAGTAACATGAGCTCTAATACTCACAATTAAGTTACAAATTATTCTCCTGTTTGAATATTACGCAACGGAAACGGATAACGCACTTCTGACTATTAGTAATTTACACAACTCTGATTGTTCACTACGCTCTGGCAATACCACATTTTCTTTCTTACCCAACGGCTTTGACCAACACGTGGTCATCGCACTGAATATGAATGGCGCACACATTATAAATTCTGGGTATCATGATTACACACTACTCGAAGAACAATGCCACCAATCTTATTCTTTTCACTATCTTTTTTATTCCGATAAATTCTATAACAACAATTACACATGGGAATCTCCGCCCAGTGGGGCATGGCTTTACATTGGCGATTCTCTATCTTATGGCCTCGTAATTATCTAACACTACAGTGCACTTTCTGGATAGGATGGTGGATCTTTTGCTATATCTCACACTTCGACTCTCACACCCATCATCACGAAAATTTCCTCCAGACCGAGCGGTACAAAAAGGAACATGCAGAAACCAGTGCATCTGAACCTATCTTGCTACTCTCCCATGCAAACCAAAGATACTTAAATTACATGAAATACACCACACTGGCAACATGGAATACAACACAAGGAATAGTCACAACGTTACAATAACATCACTTTCAGCTTTCCCACTTCAATTAATATTCATCCCAGTTTCACACGACACTGCCCCACTTCGTAACTTTTCTTTCCTACTTCGAACTCTGGAGGATATATGCACGTCTTCCTGTGCAATGCAAGCCAAGTGGCGTTGCTGGATGGACGGCTTACTCACCTTGCTTCTCTCTCAGAGTATTTGAGTTTGAATCCAGCGTCACACGGAAACATAACACGCAGAGTAATATTAAGAACGTATTCGTCACGCGAGTCGCAACTGATACCATGGACGAGTACTTCTCTTTATCCTTTGTCTCATACACAGATTGAGACTCACACAGTACTCACCACGTGGAAGTACTCGTCTCTAATTTCAAGTCCCGAACACGCCATTTCTTAAATATTTCCAACTTATAGTACACATGCCAGTAATTCAGCTTAACTTAAGCACTCGGGAGTATTTCAACTTATTGCTACACGTGATTTCATTGTGATCGTTGGTCACTTCCGAAGATTACTACGATTCCTTTAATATTACCTGCCTTACATTTAATTCTCCCCACAAAAGTTCCTGAAATAGAGAAATTATTATTCCAAACTACTCTTAAGTATTCCACATGCATACCATTCTCCCCACTCTTTTGTCTTTATGGAACACACCTAAGACAGGTCTTACCAACACAAGATCCAGCGACAGAGTGTCGAAAACATGGCCGTTCTTCAGGTCAGCTCACACCTCCGTCAAGGTGGGGGAGCACCTTGCTATCGTATTGGTCAGCCACATTTCAGGTGCTCAAAGCTCAGGTAAATTTCATCTCTTTGGTTCCGCCAAAGGTGACCAAAGGACCATCTCAAAGATGATCATATACTGAACATTCACTATCTGCGGTTATCAGACGACCATACATTCATTTATTTCGCAGATCTCACCAAATTGGGTGTAGGGATCTATTTTGTGGGAGTGCACATGTGATCAATTAAATAAATAAATTGTCATTCTTTCCTACACTGGTATCTGGCTTCGGTGTATTAAGTGAAATTGAGTTATTATTACAAAAAATATGTTGTTCTGACAAGAATAACGAAGAATATTGTACCTATTTTCAATGTCGGGTGGTACTGTACCCTTTCAAACAAAGTTAACTAAAAATGTGGTGCTGAGTTAAGTAACATATTAAGCTATGTCTGTAACCAATCGTTTATCAGTGGAATATTTCCTTAATGGTTAAAAGATGCTGAAGGTAAGCCACTGTTTAAGAAGGGAGATAAAGAAACAGCGTCAAATTTCCATCCAATTTCACTTTCGCCAGTATTCTCAAAAATTTTAGAAGAACAATCGGCTTTATGGCCATATTATCACAAACAACATACTGTCAAAGTCGTAATTCGGATTTCTAAAGGGTTCTGATAATGAGAAGGCTATCTACAGTTACAATGAAAATGTACTTAATTCATTCGACAAAAAATCGTAGGCAACTGGTATATTTTGTGATCTGTCAAAGGCATTTGACTGTGTAAATCACAATATCCTTTTAAGTAAATTAGAATATTATGGCGTAAGAGGAAATGCTGCTAAATGGTTCCAATCTTACATCTCTGGCAGCAAACGAAGGGTGTTATTAGGAAAGAGACATGTATTCATGTATCAGGCATCATCCAGCTGGGAACTAATTACATGTGGGGTCTCACAAGGTTCCATCATAGGGCCCTTGCTTTTTCTTGTGTATATCAATGACCTTTCATCAGTAAGACTGCCAGATGCTAAGTTTGTTTTGTTTGCCGATGATACAAACATTGCAATACATTGCAAATCAACTGTAGTCTTAGAAAGATCGGCTAATGAAATATTTGTGGACAGTAGTCACTGGATCCTAGCAAATTCTTTGTCACTAAACTTTGAAAAAACACGCCACATACAGTTCAGAACTTGTAAGAGGTGTCCCACGAGTATATGCCTAAAATGTGATGACAAGCAGATAGAAGAAATGGACAGTGTTAGAGTTTTGGGATTACAACTTGATAATAAATTCAGCTGAGAGGAGCACACTACAAAACTGATGAAGCATCTAAACAAATCTCTATTTGCAAAGCGAATTCTGTCAGACATAGGGGATATAAAAATGAAAAAGCTGACATACTATGCTTACTTTCACCCCATAATGTCATATAGGATTATTTTTTGGGGTAATTCATCAAGCCAAGCTAAAGCATACTGGGTACAAAAGTGTGCAATAAGAGTTATGTGTGGTTTAAACTCAAGAACATCCTGCAGAGGCCTGTTTAGGGAACTAGGGATACTAACTAATGCCTCCCAATATATTCAATCCTTAATGAACTCTGTCATTAAAAATATATCATTTTTTCAAACCAACAGCTCAGTTCATGGAATCAATACTAGAAATAAGAATAATCTTCGCAAGGATTTAAAGTCAGTTACTCTTGTACAAAAAGGTGTGCATTATTCAGGAGCACACAATTTCAACAATCTGCCAGCAGATGTAGAAAGCTTAACAACCAATCAAATTCAGTTTAAGTGAAGCCTAAAGGATTTATTGGTGGCCAACTCCTCCTAACGCATTGATGAACTTCTCAGTAGAACCGACTATATATACACTCCTGGAAATTGAAATAAGGACACCGTGAATTCATTGTCCCAGGAAGGGGAAACTTTATTGACACATTCCTGGGGTCAGATACATCATATAATCACACTGACAGAACCACAGGCACATAGACACAGGCAACAGAGCATGCACAATGTCGGCACTAGTACAGTGTATATCCACCTTTCGCTGCAATGCAGGCTGCTATTCTCCCATGGAGACGATCGTAGAGATGCTGGATGTAGTCCTGTGGAACGGCTTGCCATGCCATTTCCACCTGGCGCCTCAGTTGGACCAGCGTTCGTGCTGGACGTGCAGACCGCGTGAGACGACGCTTCATCCAGTCCCAAACATGCTCAATGGGGGACAGATCCGGAGATCTTGCTGGCCAGGGTAGTTGACTTACACCTTCTAGAGCACGTTGGGTGGCACGGGATACATGCGGACGTGCATTGTCCTGTTGGAACAGCAAGTTCCCTTGCCGGTCTAGGAATGATAGAACGATGGGTTCGATGACGGTTTGGATGTACCGTGCACTATTCAGTGTCCCCTCGACGATCACCAGTGGTGTACGGCCAGTGTAGGAGATCGCTCCCCACACCATGATGCCGGGTGTTGGCCCTGTGTGCCTCGGTCGTATGCAGTCCTGATTGTGGCGCTCACCTGCACGGCGCCAAACACGCATACGACCATCATTGGCACCAAGGCAGAAGCGACTCTCATCGCTGAAGACGACACGTCTCCATTCGTCCCTCCATTCACGCCTGTCGCGACACCACTGGAGGCGGGCTGCACGATGTTGGGGCGTGAGCGGAAGACGGCCTAACGGTGTGCAGGACCGTAGCCCAGCTTCATGGAGACGGTTGCGAATGGTCCTCGCCGATACACCAGGAGCAACAGTGTCCCTAATTTGCTGGGAAGTGGCGGTGCGGTCCCCTACGGCACTGCGTAGGATCCTACGGTCTTGGCGTGCATCCGTGCGTCGCTGCGGTCCGGTCCCAGGTCGACGGGCACGTGCACCTTCCGCCGACCACTGGCGACAACATCGATGTTCTGTGGAGACCTCACGCCCCACGTGTTGAGCAATTTGGCGGTACGTCCACCCGGCCTCCCGCATGCCCACTATACGCCCTCGCTCAAAGTCCGTCAACTGCACATACGGTTCACGTCCACGCTGTCGCGGCATGCTACCAGTGTTAAAGACTGCGATGGAGCTCCGTGTGCCACGACAAACTGGCTGACACTGACGGCGGCGGTGCACAAATGCTGCGCAGTTAGCGCCATTCGACGGCCAACACCGCGGTTCCTGGTGTGTCCGCTGTGCCGTGCGTGTGATCATTGCTTGTACAGCCCTCTCGCAGTGTCCGGAGCAAGTATGGTGGGTCTGACACACCGGTGTCAATGTGTTCTTTTTTCCATTTCCAGGAGCATATATATATATATATATATATATATATATATATATATATATATATATATATATGTTGTGGTCTTCAGCCCTGAGACTGGTTTGATGCACCTCTCCATGCTACTCTATCCTCTGCAAGCTTCTTCATCTCCCAGTACCTACTGCAGCCTACATCCTTCTGAATCTGCTTAGTGTATTCATCTCTTGGTCTCCCTTCTGTAGCATCACATTTCGAAAGCTTCCATTCTCTTCTTGTCCAAACTAGTTATCGTCCATGTTTCACTTCCATACATGGCTACGCTCCATACAAATACTTTCAGAAACGACTTCCTGACATTTAAATCAATACTCGATGTTAACAAATTTCTCTTCTTCAGAAACGCTTTCATTGCCATTGCCAGTCTACATTTTATATCCTCTCTACTTCGACCATCATCAGTTGTTTTGCTCACCAAATAGCAAAACTCCTTTACTACTTTAAGTGTCTCATTTCCTAATCTAATTCCCTCAGCATCACCCGACTGAATTCGACTAAATTCCATTATCCTCCTTTTGCTTTTGTTGATGTTCATCTTATACCCTCCTTTCATGACACTGTCCATTCCGTTCAACTGCTCTTCCAAGTCCTTTGCTGTCTCTGACAAAATTACAATGTCATCGGCGAACCTCAAAGTTTTTATTTCTTCTCCATGGATTTTAATACCTACTCCGAATTTTTCTTTTGTTTTCTTCACTGCTTGCTCAATATACAGATTGAATAACATCGGGGAGAGGCTACAGCCCTGTCTCACTCCCTTCCCGACCACTGCTTCCCTTTCGTGCCCCTCGACTCTTATAACTGCCATCTGGTTTCTGTACAAATTGTAAATAGCCTTTCGCTCCCTGTATTTTATCCCTGCCACCTTCATAATTTGAAAGAGAGTATTCCGGTCAACATTGCCAAAAGCTTTCTTTAAGTCTACAAATGCTAGAAACGTAGGTTTGCCTTTCCTTAATCTTTCTTCTAAGATAAGTCGTGGGGTCAGTATTGCCTCACGTATTCCAACATTTCTAGGGAATCCAAACTGATCTTCCCCGAGGTCAGCTTCTACCAGTTTTTCCATTCGTCTGTAGAGAATACGCGTTAGTATTTTGCATCCGTGACTTATTAAACTGATAGTTCGGTAATTTTCACATCTGTCAACACCTGCTTTCTTTGGGATCGGAATTAGTATATTCTTCTTGAAGTCTGAGGGTATTTCGCCTTTCTCATACATCTTGCTCACCAGATGGTAGAGTTTTGTCAGGACTGGCTCTCCCAAGGCCGTCAGTAGTTCTAATGGAATGTTGTCTACTCCCGGGGCCTTGTTTCGACTCAGGTCTTTCAGTGCTGTGTCAAACTCTTCACGCAGTATCGTATCTCCCATTTCATCTTCATCTACGTCCTCTTCCATTTCCATAATATTATCCTCAAGTACGTTGCCCTTGTATAGGCCCTCTATATATTCCCTCCACCTTTCTGCTTTCCCTTCTTTGCTTAGAACTGGGTTTCCATCTGAGCTCTTGATATTCATACAAGTGGTTCTCCTTTCTCCAAAGGTCTCTTTAATTTTCCTGTAGGCAGTATCTATCTTACCCCTAGTGAGATAACCCTCTACATCCTTACGTTTGTCCTCTAGCCATCCCTGCTTAGCCATTTTGCACTTCCTGTCGATCTTGTTTTTGAGACGTTTGTATTCCTTTTTGCCTGCTTCATTTACTGCATTTCTATATTTTGTCCTTTCATCAATTAAATTCAGTATTTCTTCTGTTACCCAAGGATTTCAACTAGCCCTCGTCTTTTTACCTACTAGGTCCTCTGCAGCCTTCACTACTTCATCTCTCAAAGCTACCCATTCTTCTTCTACTGTATTTCTTTCCCCCGTTCCTGTCAATTGTTCTCTTATGCTCTCCCTGGAACTCTGTACAACCTCTGGTTCTTTCAGTTTATCCTGGTCCCATCTCCTTAAATTCCCACCTTTTTGCAATTTCTTAAGTTTTAATCTACAGTTCATAACCAATAGATTGTGATCAGAGTCCACATCTGCCCCTGGAAATATCTTACATTTTAAAACCTATTCCTAAATCTCTGTCTTACCATCATGTAATATATCTGAAACCTGTCAGTATCTCCAGGCTTCTTCCATGTATACAACCTTCTTTTATGATTCTTGAACCAAGTGTTAGCTATGATTAAGTTATGCTCTGTGCAAAATTCTACTAGCCCCAGTCCATATTCACCTACTACGTTTCCTTCTCTCCCTTTTCCTACTACCGAATTCCAGTCACCCATGTCTCCCTTCTCTATGCGAATAATTTATTTTATTTCATCATACATTTCTTCAATTACTTCGTCATCTGCAGAGCTAGTTGGCATATAAACTTGTACTACTGTAGTAGGTGTGGGCTTCGTGTCTGTCTTGGCCACAATAATGCGTTCACTATGCTGATTGTAGTAGCTTACCCACACTCCTATTTTTTTATTCATTATTAAACCGACTCCTGCATTACCCCTATTTGATTTTGTATGTATAACCCTGTATTCACCTGACCGGAAGTCTTGTTCCTTCTGCCACCGAACTTCACTAATTCCCATTATATCTAACTTTAACCTATCAGCCGGCCGTTGTGGCCGTGAGGTTCTAGGCGCGTCAGTCTGGAACCGCGTGACCGCTACGGTTGCAGGTTCGAATCCTGCCTCGGGCATGGATGTGTGTGATGTCCTTAGGTTAGTTAGGTTTAAGTAGTTCTAAGTTCTAGGGGACTGATGACCACAGATGTTGAGTCCCATAGTGCTCAGAGCCATCTGAACCATTTTTTAAATTTTCTAACCTACCTGCCCGATTAAGGGATCTGACATTCCACGCTCCTATCCGTAGAACGCCAGATTTCTTTCTCCTGATAACAACGTCCTCTTGAGTAGTCCCCGCCCGGAGATCCGAATGGAGGACTATTTTACCTCCGGAATATTTTACCCAAGAGAACGCCATCATCATTTAATCATACAGTAAAGCTGCATGCCGTCGGGAAAAATTACGGCCGTAGTTTCCCCTTGCTTTTAGCCGTTCGCAGTATCAGCACAGCAAGGCTGTTTGTGTTAGTGTTACAAGGCCAGATCAGTCAATCATCCAGACTATTGCCCCTGAAACTACCGAAAAGGCTGCTGCCCCTCTTCAGGAACCACACGTTTGTCTGGCCTCTCAACAGATACCCCTCCGTTTTGGTTGCACCTACGGTACGGCTATCTGTATCGCTGAAGCAGGCAAGCCTCCCTACCAACGGCAATATGCGTGACCAGAGTGTCGATGAGCTTCTGACGACGCCGTCGTTCGTTTGACACTATATGATGCATGGATGCAATTTTCAAACCCGGATGATCGTGGCACCGCGTCGTTGTCACTACTCCCTGCAATTTCGCTGGTTTGGCGCACTGCGTCCACCGCGTCAATGTCGAGCGATGGCTGTGAAGGCGTCGTTAACAGGCTGCTCATGTCGCCATGACTTGTTGGCGACAAGTCGAGTCATGAAGTATATAGTTTCCATGGTGCACGGCTACGCCATACAGATTGGGGCGGAAGGAGGACAACGCAGGTGTAAGCGCAATGGTCAGAAAATGCTAGTACCAGCGATTGACATCCCATATCGTAGATCAAAGATTTTGTGAGGCATATATCCTGCCTATTCAGCCTGCAGAATGTCTGGAAAGGAAGGTATGGCCGAACCGTCAACATGTTGGACTTCTCAGGTATCATGGAACAGGAGGTATCGCATCACTATATGCAGTTTATGGCATCTAGTATAGTGTAGAACATGATCTTTTGGGTGCCGAACACTAAAAACATGGGACAGGGGCGATATCCTCAGAATAAAACTGGGCTTGTTCACGCCGTTGGTCAGTGCCCGAAGGTCCTAGACATAAACGAAGTGTGTCCCAATAGCAGTGAGTGCCATGCCTCGAGCTGATGTAAGGGAGGCGACATCGGAGACGGAAATCCCATCGCGGACGTAGATGGCCGCTCCATTGCCCATGCGATCACTCGCAGAGGCGTGGGCTGTATAGCTATTGATATACGGGGGACTGCCCAAGTGAACTTCCTGCAGGAAGATGAAACCGATGTCACAAACCCAGAACATCTCCGGCATAAGGAGGATTGTCATCCTAGAACGGATGTTGTTGGTGTTGTTGGTTGCTATCCGATAGGCCTGGTGGCGGAGTACTTGATGCGGGTCCACTTTGGCGTCAGCGGAAGAGCACAGGTGTCGCGGTGAAACATCATAGAGCTCGCCCCCAAGGGTTCCTGCGAAGGGTATGATCAGTGGAGAGGGGCCGACGGCGCAGGATTTCGTAACGGGTCCTGCTCCTCGACCTCCTCGTCATGCCATGCCACGGAGGCAGACACCAAGGTATCGTCCATTTTGTTTTCGGAAGGTGGAGTAGTAGTTCGTGGTGTAGTTTCGGCTGTGCTATGTCCATTAAATAGTTCAGCGTCCTCATGGAGAGCGATGTTTCCTTACGTGACTTTCCGTGTCCGAAGACGGAAGGGAGTCTCGTCGCTCTGGCAAGAAAGCTACCGTAGGGACGATGAGCGAGTCGATCTCCGTCGTCTTGCCGAGGGTTGGGTCAGCGGCCGCTCGCGTCAGCACCGTAGGAACGGGGTCAATGGCCGGCCGAGACAGCGGGCCGTCCGAGGTGCTCTCCATCGGAGTTTGGTCGCGCTCATTTCTGGCGTTGCGAGGCGGTAGGAGAAGCAAGAGCGGTGGCGTAGGTCACTAGTAGCACAGTAGGTTGCGATGCTGGTGGTCTTTCGGCGGCTGGAAGTTGCGAAGTATGCCATTGTAGGCATTCGGATCTAAGGTGGCCTTCTTTGCCGCGCTGGGAAAGCTCCAAGGCTGGCCGTCATAAATAATTATTGCACTGCATTCGTCGATCTGTAAGTAGGACGAGTCGCGGCGATCGATAGTGAGCTGTCGAACAGCATTTAGGACAGGATATGTCCGTAGTTGTGTCCACTCACTTCTCCTCAGTATGGCCGTGGACTGTGCCGTACGGTCCGAGTGTCGCGGCAACTTTCGCTGTAGGAAGTTCGAATAGCATTTCATATATGCGTGTCGTAGGCTTACCTAAGCCTGCGTGGTTGATGGTTGCCGCCCCCACATTGCCATCAGCATGACAGAAGCGGAGCCCCTGTTTGGTCTCGCGAAGGAAGCGTTCGCAAGTCGCGTCGTCTAAATCAGAATGTAGATTTACTTTAACGGTTCCCCATGTATCGTAGACGGTAAACAGACACGTAAACAATGGCCGTCAGAATGTAAACAAGGCAAGCTCACGCACAACACACGGAATCTGCCAAAGACAGACTAACTGAGCTTCCCAATCACGACCCATCCTCACGGCTTTATTTCCTCCAGTACCTTGTCTTCTGCCTTCCAAATTTCACAGAAGCTCTCCTGCGTACCTTGCAGAACTAGCACTCCTGAAAGACGGAATTTTGCGGAAAAATGCCGTGGCACAGCATAGGGAATGTTTCCAGAATGAAATTTTCACCCTGCAGCGGAGTGTGCGCTGATATAAAACTTACTGACAGATTAAAACTGTGTGCCGGACCGAGACTAGAACTCGAGAGCTTTGCCTTTCACGGACAAGGAACTTTCATATCAGCGCACACTCGATCCATCACAGTTTTAATCTGAGAGGAAGTTTTCTCTCAATAACTCTTTACATAAGAAAGAAATTTAGACTGCACCTGGTATCACTACTCCATTCTTTATGGAGTATCATTCCAATGATAGTGCATGTTTGTGTGTAGATGAACGGTATCTATTAAAATTAAATGAATCCTGCCCATTAAACGTATAATTAGATTTTGCTTTTCTTAGCAAGCAGGTGGGTCGCCATTAAAGGTGATTGTCGTCATATTAATTTCATACTCGACTGATCAAGTTTTTTCAAATATTGATAAGATAGATAATTCAACAATAAATGATTTTAAATTACTGCATGGAGGATAAGTCTCTCATCGAACGGAAGTATGAGAAGTATGCATTCTGTTCTCTATCAGACAATCGATATTTTTATAGGCAGTGCACTTGATAAAATTGAAGGAATTAAATAAATTGGCCCGCACGAACTGCACAAAGGTCAAATGCTGTAGGATGTATCCCATAAAAAAGAGGTTGAGCATTCACAGCGAAATTTAATTCAAACTGGACAGAGCATTTATTTTACGTAATCAAATTAAAAAGAAATATAACACATTAAATGAAACATAAAGCCTGCTGGTGTCTGGTTTTGACGTTTAAATAATCACAGAATTTAATTAAATTTTTCGCCTGAGGGGCTTGCAAATCGTTAAATATGCGTAAGTAGCAGCAGCAGCGTATTATGGGAAACATACACACTCTCCACATCCACAGTAAAAAGACAAAGAAGGAAGAACAGAAACTAGAAGAATATATCATGCACTGCATCAGACACAGAGGCGGCTGTTCCACCGGCCAGGCGCCAGAAAATCCATCCATGAAATTAAATGAAACTATGTTCCGAAATGTAATTGGAATTCACAACAGAGATTCGATTACCTACTTACAGGAATACGGATGAAGCTAACACTGATCAGAAAAGAACCACTTTGCCCAAGCTACCCAAAGTCAAACCAAGAAATATACAAAATTCCTGAATGCCGATTAATTCACGAAAAGAACAACACTTGTAAGTTGAAGTTGACATCGAGAGTTGAAGGCCCTCAAAACCATTCTGAACATGTGGAACCGAATGGACAAAGGTACCCGCACTATACTGGTATAAAATGCTGAACACATGAAAATTAACGAACAGAAAGCCGGGCGCGGTGGCCGAGCGGTTCTAGGCGCTTCAGTCGGGAACTACGCGTCTGCTACGGTCGCAGGTTCGAATCCTGCCTCTGGCATGGATGTGTGTGATATCTCTAGGTTAGTTAGGTTTAAGTAGTTCTAAGTCTAGGGGACTCATGATGTCAGATGTTAAGTCCCATAGTGCTCAGAGCCACTTGAACCATTTTAACGAACAGAAGACTAATACAAGAAACTTAAACACACACACATTCAAACCGATAAATATGAATCCTGTCTAGCATCAGACATAGTCTTTACATCATGCTTCCAAAATTCCAAGGTCTGAGAGAACAAAGCCAATATTCATGAAACTGAAGAATTACAAAAACTGTCTTACCATGTACCGGATAAAATACTCAGCATGATTGTTAATTCCTGAAACTGCGAGAGAAAACGGTTAAATTTGGACGAGACTGGAAGTTGCATAAATTCAGTTTCTATATTCATTTACTACAACCCGTGTCCTAAGAGCATTCACATTCGATGAATTCTCAGGATGAAGTGATGAGAACCCTGACCAAATCGGCGTCGACGCACGGTTAGCGAAAGCTGTCAGAGAGCACCTTACTGCACCCCGCCAAATTAAGCACAATTGATCTTCGACCAGAAGGGAGAGAAACCTCTTTGACACTTTCTAAATTTAAATCAAAGTTGACTAAACTGCCAAAGTAGCGGGCGGGCAGTTTACGTGCCACCATACACGATGAAAATGCGGTATAGATACACATTCACTCGCCCTGTCATTCTAAGACGGTAGGAATGGAAACTAAGGGTAGTGTTACAATAGTAATACGTTATAATTAAGTACACGCAGTTATAGGAAGCACAAGTACATAATAAATCTACATACGAATATAAAATGTACACAGAATGAATATGGATTTAGCGAATCTATGGAGTTGCGGGGGATTGGAACATTGTCAGTTGCTGATTATTTCTCCCGGCATGTTTACTGTTCTGGATGCAGATACAGGGGAATGGAGGATCAGATACAACCAAGAGCTTGAGGAACTATACCAGCAGTCCAGCGTAGCAGGGAATGTCAAAGCTATGGGGCCCGGATGGAGGATGATAGGTGGCCCCGGAAGCTCCTGGACTTCACACCTACGGGAAAGAGACCCCCAGGGAGACCCAAGAAGCGTTGGAGAGATGGCCTCCATGAAGATTTGAACCAAGCGTCAATAGATGTGGACGGATGGCGGATAGCAGCAATGGACAGAATACAGTGGAGGAGGAAACTTGTAGAAGCGTGATGAGGTCCACGGGGCCTGATCACGTAGTAGTAGTATATTTACTGAGAGCACCGAAAGTATAAGGTGCTACAGGACGTCAGAACATGTGAAATGATGTTAAACGTTATTGAAATGTTATGATGGGGATCATATACAGACCCTTTATTGTTAGTACATACCAGGAATTGGTTGGTGTCAAAGTCTCTGTTAAAACAGTAGCAAGAATAAAAGACGTTCTGTGTATACAGTTTAAGTAATCTGAGGTCCATGTCACAGCCATAGTATTTCTTTAAGCAGTTTTGGAAACTGCTCAACTGCAGAGGTTTTCTCTACTTATTCTTCAATTCGATTTGAAGAATTGCTCTGTGGTTGACAACAGTAGATTAGTCTCTACAGTAAAGGAAGGAAATAAACAGCGTGAGTTTACTACAGAAATGCCTCTGCTTTGGCATGGAGTGATACGTAACGCAAACGTGAAGCTATGTTGGGATCGGTGATATAAGGCTTCTTTAGTTGCTCGCGTTAGGAATGGCGAGACGGTATCTGCGTCGGCCATCTTTGTTCCGTAGGGCGTGTCTTCTCGTAACATCAAATGCTCGTTTTGCCTGCGGCCGAAGATACGGAGCGGCGGAACGAAAACTGTAACGAGGTAACGGGACCCCCGGGACAAGCGCTCAGCCAGAGACGGGGAAGTTACCTCGCCCCGTATCTCCGAGCCCCGAGCTAAACCAGGAAGAAAAAAGTGCTTAGGTGTTTCCTCGGATTTGCTCATTCATCAGGCCGAGTTTCTACAAAATTACCATTCAGCAGCGCTGAATCCATCTGTCAGCTGACGCAGTGATTTAAATTCAATCGAACAACTTCGACGACGTTCTTCGTTTTCTCGTACTTTGACATCAAAGAAGCGATCAGTAGCAATTAGGACAATTTAATATTGCTATTATCCTCTGACTTTGGAGGTACGATTGTGAAGAGGCACGAAATGAGCAAGGTGAAAGTGAACTTCAAATTAGAAGATGTGTGGGAATAAAGTAACGGAGATCGCAACGTTATATTCAATGGCTGTATTTTCATTATGGCTGAAAGAAATACTTTAGAACAGACGTTAAGTGGAACACATCTTTTAATTTTAACCACCATTTTCCACGATGATACGACTCTAGCCTCCATGTAGTCCTATTTTGTGTTATCCTCTTAAATTTCTGCAAACTCACAACATTTAATATACGCAGAAACATGTACCCCATATATGCCTGTCTTTTCATTTCATTACAACTTTTATTCCTCACGTCTTCTTCCATTGTGAAATTACTATCGGGGCCTTCACGTGATGAAAGACTGTTAAAACACGATGGTATTCGATCGAAAAGGAGCGAAATTTAGAAGACATCGTCATTCAACAGCGAATGCATAACTGATGCAAAATATAATGATGAAGAAGATGCCTTCATACATGTCTGACAAGCCTGTTTTTACTATGGTAAATTTACCGTAAAGACTATTTTTACCGTCTGTCCCATTTAACATCCTTTGATTTTGTCCTTCATTTAATTGTTGGCAACTCTTCCTTAGCATGTTCTGCATGTTTGCGGTTCCGTGTTTTCAGCTCTTACCTCGTTCTTATACACTCTTCTGTGGTAACGGCTGCCTCTCTCGACAGTAACGCCTACAGTCCAGAAGCGGAGGACAACTATTTTTGCAGCACTAAACGGTCCTTTAAATCGTAGTCGATATATAGCAGAATTTCTGTCTTCGAAATGCAGTAGCTTTGGTGTTGTAAGCTGATACTATCTCGGTAGGTCTCAGTCGCATACCACGTAGCTTGTGGGAGCCAAAATAAACGCTAAGTCGATGGCCGGAAACTTAGCAGAGAAGGAATGTTACAAGTCATATGAGTCTAAATTATTTCTTATGAACTTATTTGTTTGTTTTTGAATTGATCTTTAAAATAAATGCAACATTTACTGAATCAGCAGACATAACGGCTGGTACTAAAAGTGAAACTTATCAGTATTTTGATAAACTGGATAATAAGGAAAAGAGGTGTAAAATCAGTTTCAAATATTTGTTTGGATTCACAATACATTACTACAAATGTGGAACACTACCTAAGAAAACATTCCACCATAACACCAAAGTTAAATTAATTGCTTACCATGATAATAATAGAGTGAATAGAGCGTTACATATTTGCTAGTGCAAACAGATGACGACATGAACGGAAGAAAAGTGTAAATAAAAAAATTAGTTTTCCGATACTTGAGTTTCGTTAATTATGGTATTAAAAAGCTATACTAGGAAATAATATCTTAGCAATGCGATCTGCCGTTATAAATATTCTCAGAATTCACTTTAAATACTTTTATAAAGGCTGTTTTTTGAGAAGCAGTTGCGACCTTATAACACAAACGGGCCCATTTCAGATACTATTGTTTTTGAGTGATTGATCGGAGGAAGTTTAAGCAAGATTTGATTTGTTTCTCTGATACTCTGTTCCATAATTTGATATTTCCAGTTGCACATTTTTAAAATTTGTAATCGATATTGGAAAAAAATGTTTAATTTAACGCTTGTGTTATTCTATTTAAAACTCGTGAACATCGTCTCATCGTCTCTCTTTGCCGTCGACACATATTAAAAACAGAGATGGAGTGAGGGAACCGATGAAGATACTCCAATCATGTTATCAAATATAACCATCGAATTAGTTGAGAAAAGGAGAAAACATAATGCAATAAAAGGAGCAGGCGGAAGGGAATACAGACGTCTAAGAAATTGAAGACTGTAGAAGCATGAATAATTAGAAGAAAGACAGACGCAGCTTATAGAAAAATGAATGCAACCTTTGGAGAAAGAGAAGCAACTGTATGAAAATGAGGAACTCAGATGGTAATGTAGTGCTAAACAAGGAAGAGGAAATAGGAAAGTGGAAGGAACATATGGAAGGAATATACAGAGTGTCTTTGTAAGTACGAGCAGAACCAATTTGAGGGCAATATCACAGAAAGAGAAGAAGTAGGTGAAGATGAGTAGGGAGGTAAGATGCTGCGAGAAGAATCTGACAGAGCACCTAAAGACCTATATGGAAACAGCGTCCCTGTAGTACACGAAATTGCCTCTGAGTTATTGAGAACTTTCTGAGAGTAGCCACGACGAAATTATTCCACCTGATGTGAAAAATATAGGAGACAGATGAAATAACCTCAGATCTCAGAAAGGGAGCAATAATTCCAATTTCAAATTAGCCAAGTGGTGGCAGGTACTAATACTAGCGAACCATCAGTTTAGTAGGTCAGGGTTAGACGTTATTGAACTATTTATTTACAGAAGAATGGAAAAATTGGTAGACGATGACCTTGGAGTAGATTTGTTAGGGTTCTGGAGAAACGTAGGAACGCGTGAAGGCTACGTTGTAGATTTAAAGAAAGCTCGGGGATAAAATACAGGGATCGAAAAATTATATACTGGGTGGTTATAATTAAAGTTCAGCAGCTCGCAAAGGTCCACTGTGGGCAGCAAAATTTATAGATGTTTTAATGCGTTAATGCTAAACCGATTTACACTGTGCAGAAAAATGTGTTCCAACTTCGGCCACCAGGTGCAAATCTGGCGCTGTGAATGCAAGAAATAGGTGTGCAGATGTCTCCGTGGATTAGAAACGTGACGTTGGCATAAACTGTTAAACAAGTGAGAAAAGCGTAAAGTTCATAGTATTATTAAACTCCAATTACACAATTTGTGCAGTATGAACATCGGTGACCCACCGAGATGCTGCATCTGTAAAACTATGTTATCAACGATTGCTTGCAGGAGTTTCGGAGGTATTTGGGGAACGTGTTCCTGTGTACTGGCCTCGTCACACCATAGAGCATTGCCCAGCCACATGTCACCAACTTCGACCCATGCCAGAAACCGAACAGCAGATTTAGAACGTTGCTGCAGATCAGAAGGATTCAGTCGCTGTACCGTCTGGATTTTTTACAGGTACCAGACTGCAAAACTTTCCGGATTTTTGACTGTGGGATGGACAATACTCGTAATACTCGTTTTACGCTACTAACACTACCCGGGGCACGTAGGCATGCTCAGTTACAGCAACAGCAACCACATCAACAACTTCCATTGGTATAGGACCCCTTCCTGTTCCATGTACCACACCAAGCTTACCAGTTTTTTTCGAATTTCTTTGTCATCTTCTTTAAACCATTTAATGACATCGGGCCTCTCCTCAGATCTTCCATTCGGCGATATTCTATGAAGGCAGCACTGTAATTGCTGCCTTTCACATAAAACAGTTTCAGTAAGGACGCAGTCTCTCTTCTCTATAGCCATACTGTTCACTCACGTTATCGCTCGTCTAATGACAGCGTGGATGTCATCCTGTGGTTTCGTCCACGGATCGCGGTGCCACACCACGGTTAACAAGGCGCGTCGATACCACATACATTAGTGGTGTCTCGCTGCAATCCGTAAGGAGGAATGGGAGAGGTTAAAGAAACTCGCCTTCTCTCCCAGCACAGCAGCACCTCGCACAGAGGTCAATATAAGAGCCAAACTTGGAAGCGCTCATCCCACTTCGTGACGTCAGCTGAAGCAGTCATCGAGTAGGAGTAATGAGTTATTCAAGTTTCAGGGACACATTTACTATGGTAAATGTTGGACATTGTACTTCCAGAGAAGACTTTATGACTGTATGCATCAAATGACGCTTTAATAGTCAACGAAAGTTGTAAATTAGGAAGCGCACACATGCCGTTATACAAACAGCGTACAGCGCCAGAGTATCACCTGGTGGCCACAACTGGAACTACACTACTGGCCATTAAAATTGCTACACCACGAACATGACGTGTTACAGAAGCGAAATTTAACCGACAGGAAGAAGATGCTGTCCTATGCAAATGATTAGCTTTTCAGAGCATTTACACAAGGTTGGCGCCGGTGGCGACACCTACAATGTGCTGACATGAGGAAAGTTTGCAGCCGATTTCTCATACACAAACAGCAGTTGTTGGGCGCTGCCTGGTGAAACGTTGTTGTGATGCCTCGAGTAAGGAGGAGAAATGCGTACCATCACGTTTCCGACTTTGATAAAGGTCGGATTGTAGCCTATCGCGATTGCGGTTTATCGTATCACGACATTGATGCTCGCGTTGGTCGAGATCCAATGACTGTTAGCAGAATATGGAATCGGTGGGTTCAGGAGGGTAATACGGAACGCCGTGCTGGATCCCAACGGCCTCGTATCACTAGCAGTCGAGATGACAGGCATCGACAGGGATCGAGACGTAGGTGCACGATCCGTTTCGCCATGCGGATAATATGCCTGTCATCGCCATACTGGCGTATTACCCGGCGTGATGGTATCGGGTGCCATTGGTTACACGTCTCGGTCACCTCTTGTTCGCATTGACGGCACTTTGAACAGTGGACGTTACATTTCAGATGTGTTACGACCCGTGGCTCTACCATTCATTCGATCCCTGCGAAAACCTACATTTCAGCAGGATAATGCACGACCGCATGTTGCAGGTCCTGTACGGGCCTTTATGGATACAGAAAATGTTCGACTGCTGCCCTGGCCAGCACATTCTCCAGATCTCTCACCAATTGAAAACGTCTGGTCAATGGTGGCCAAGCAACTGGCTCGTCACTTGATGAACCGTGGTATCATGTTGAAGCTGCATGGGCAGCTGTACCTATACACGCCATCCAAGCTCTGTTTAACTCAATGCCCAGCTGTATCAAGGCCGTTATTAAGGCCAAAGGTGGCTGTTCTGGGTACTGATTTCTCAGGATCTATGCACCCAATTCGTATGAAAATGTAATCACATGTCAGTTCTAGTATAATATATTTGTCCAATGAATACTTGTTTATCATCTGCATTTCTTCTTGGTGTAGCAATTTTAATGGCCAGTAGTGTAATTTGTTTTCCAACGTGAATCGATTCCGCTTTAACGCATTAGCATATCTACCAAGTTTCGCTGCCATGCGATAATTGCAACCAGCACAGGACGTTCGTGGGTAGCTGTACTTTAGTTTTAACCACCTGGTACAACTTGTGCAGAAACCAGACTGCAGCTGTAAGAGTCGAAGCACGTGACAGAGAAACTATAGTTGAGAAGGGAGAAGAACAGGGCTGTAGCCCACCCAGGTGTAATTTCTACGTTGAATAAGGTGAGAAAGAAACCATAGCGAAATGTGGAGAGGTACTTAAAGTGAAGGGAGAAGAAAAAAAACTGAGATTTGTCGATGACACTGAAATTCCATCAGAGAGGGCTAAGGACATGGAAGAGCAGGTGGATTGAATAGTGTCTTGAAAAGAAAAAGAAATTTTAATGTAGTTTAATTAAATCATCCCATGGTGAGGTAAAAAGAATAGATAATCAGAGACTAAAAGCAGTACAAGAGCTTTGTTATTTGGTCAGGAAAGTAGCTGATGTTGGCCGAAGTAGGGATCATACTAAGTATAAAATGGGAAACAGCAAGAAAAGCTTTGGTGAGAAAAAGCAATTTCTTAACATCTAATACAGAGTTAGTTGTTAAGAAGTCTTTTATGAAGGTATTAGATTGGAGCTGGGACTTGTATGGAATTTAAACGTGTATAATAGGCAGTTCATACAAGAAGAAGATCCAAACTTTTGAAATGTAAAGCTATAGAATGCTGAAGATTAGGTTCTAGAGGGGATAACAAATGCGGAGGTATGGAATGGAATTAGGGAAAAACAAATTTCTGGAATAATTTGACTAAAAGGAAAGATCAATTGACAGGACACATTCTGAGACATCAAGGAAATGTCAATATGGAAATGGAAGAAAGTGTCGGGGGGTAAAAACTGTAAAGGGAAACCAGGACTTACATACACGAAGGATGTTGATATGGATGTAGCTATGCAGAGAAGAGGCTTGCACAGGATAGGCTATCGTTGAGCGCTTCAGCAAACCAATCTTCGGATTGAAGACAACAACAACAATACAGATCAAAATATCGAGACTTTTCTTCCTGTATTATATTATTGTGGTAGTATTCTAATAATAGTAGTCAATTAGTAATGTATCAATGCTTTTCGTTCGATAATCCCTATGTTTCGAGCAGCGGAGTAAGCACAACTGGACAAGGCGGCAGGCTAGGAATCTGTCCGTTCTGCGTCCAGGTCTCGACGTTTATATTCACACGTTTCTAACCTTCTTTCGTGTGGTAGTTCTTCTGTCACCGCTGAAACTACTGGTAACGACCTCATTAAAAAAAACACAGTAAACATTTATTTGTAACGCGCGGTAATGATCGAGCTTACTGAGCAACTTTAAACTTTTGGTAATACCTCGATCAGTTCTGGTATCGAAATAAAGCGGCGTGCAACATAGCATGTTGGAAAGTAGGGACTGGCCACGAATAGGGGACGCCATTACTTTCTGTTCATGCTTCAAAAGCAGTACAAATAGAGTGTACAGTATTCGAAGCGAGTATAGACCGGTATGATTTCACTGCGATACGTGCATGAATATATCGATAAATAAATCTTTATTTCATCTCGGTTCCTTATTAAACTTCGATTATATCTCTCTATGAAAGTGCCACGATTATTATTTTTATTACTGTTGTTCCTTTCCAAAGAAATATTGTAGCGATACGTTTGGTGGAATATCAGAAATAAAAAATAAAATTACGAGATGTGGTGGTTCTTTATGTATTGGTTTTTTCATATTACGAAAAGTTGAAGTTAATGTTATTGTGCCTGCTTCACAACTGGAAAATTATTTACGTCAGTGACTCAGTTGTGGTGCTTCCCGCAGTTAATTAGCCCGAGACTGTTGTAAGGTGTCAGGCAAATCCAACACCTTCCATGAAAACCCTGACATGATAAGCAAATCCAGCAGTATGTCACATAGCTCCGAATAAATCGTGACATTAAATTAACCAAAGTAATACGATTAACGAGTGAGCAAATGGAATATCACAGACTAACACAAGAACGCTTAAATGCATGTCATACCTTCCCACCGTGAAACAGACGCAGTTCCGAGGGGAGAAACGAGAACGGAAGCCGAGAGCAAAACCGTGTTAAGCTAGAAGGCCCTACGATAAGGGACGGACACCCACGTTGCCAGCCAACCGCCAGGACCACCCCCCAGCCCATGTTAAAAGATAGAACCCTCCAGAAGAACAGTATAGATCTTACGATAACACTAAAAGGGCCACACCAGCTGCTAGTTTCAGCGTGAGACTTTTTCGCGTCTCTGTTATGTTGCAAACGTTAAAAACATTGCCCCACCACGAAAAGTATAACGTTTCTCATTGGATAGACAGAATTTTTGTAGGCGGAGCTTAAGGTTAACATTGAGACCCTGATTGGTCAGATGAAAACACAGCCAGATAATTTTTTTAAACCAACTTCGGTAAATTGTAGTAAGGAGAAGTTAGGAGAGAGTTGCTTCCGAGACGGCGAGCTGTATGGAGCTGTGCCGCCCGCCGCCCCCTGACGCTGGCTAACCAACGACAAGGTAATGAACGGGCGCGAGCCGCATAACAGCGCATAAAGCTTCACTCAGAATTGCAGAAGTCTCATCTGTTACACCCCCTTTTTACGTAATACTAGTGTCGATCGTCAATTAAATCTCATGGTGTTCACATTTCCTACTTGAAGTAAAAATCTGAAACGCGATTATTTTTCTGTTACATAATTATTGAGAAGCCACATCAGGCGCTGTAATTTACGACAAGTTAGATAAGTAATTAAAGATAATTGAGGGTCACTGTAGAACATTTTGATAGTTTTCTCTTTTGTGAAACTTAATTTAAACCTAGATTATAGATGTGATATGGCATAGGTCATCCTTCGATCCATTGTAGAACTTGGAAACCCATTCAGGGAATATTCGTTCACATTTTTGTTGAACGCAGTTGGTTTTTATCATCCTGTATTAAAACATTTCCTTTTATCAATAGTGCAATTTATAAACAATGTTTTGTGAGTAGAATAAAATTTCCAGTGGTAAACTTAACTGCTTTTTCGACGTTATTTTACCAGCTAACTAAAAATAGGAAAGCCTTGAACCCCTTCCACTAAATTTAGTTAGTATTAAGATTCTTTTACAGGGAGTGCAGTGGAGCTGACGCTGAAATCATTAAGCATTTGATTATATCATCGCTAGTCTCACTGAACTCTTCTGAACTCTACATGTCATGTGTGGTCTGGAATCTCCTTACCAGCAACAGGTCCCAGGTTCAAACTAGTCAATTCCCTAAAAAACACGCTCAGAGCGTCGTAGCGCGAAAGTGGTAGGGAGACACGACTTAGAACAAACAGACACCACGCAGAATGTTAGACGGTATTTTTATATTAAAAGACACCACCACTCACGTCGTTCTATTAGTCTAATATGAAGCAGTAATATCAAATATACGACGAAATATGTTGCGGAAAATAGAGTTTTGTTAAATATGTTTAGTTGTGTGCAAATGGAAGGTTGAGGAGGTTCTCACGACTTCGTTACGTTAGAATCGAAAAAAAATTTCTGAACTCAGTTTATAATATATGATTTAATTTCGGAAATATTGATTACTTTTATTCTTGCAAAGGAAGAACCGCAAATAATGAGAAATCTTTTACGTTTACATTTATTTTTATTTGTCAAAATTAGCGAATATTAAGATATTTATTTCGACTCTTGGTCGTTATCATTTGGAACAATGCCGCTGACCTCTGCACCAATGTTCCCCCATAAAATTTACATAAAGAAATTAATTTTACCACTTCATGAATATAGGGGGTGATTCATATAAAAATTGATAACACTTTTATGTAATATTTGATTATATTTAGGCTAAATATTTCATTAAACTTAAACGTTTTCGTGCCTCGTCACAAAATGGCTTCTTACACTACGAAGAAACAAAAGAGAAGAGAGAGATCTTATTGAAAAAGAAACAAAAAAAAAACCAGATTGCAATTACATTCGCAAATCATATTATTGATTACAGAGTCTTTGTTATTTTTCTGAGAAGAGATATTATATTTCGTTACGACGTCATTTTTGGTATATTTGCGAAGTTATTTAATGTCATTTTTATCACGTTATGTAGCGTACCGCCGCATAGTCTCGAATGCAGTACGGACAGACTTCTAGTCTGCCGCCCCACCCAGTGCTCATCCTCTAGCGATCTAGTATTGTAATGAACAGGTTCGCAAAATTTTGAAACCTTAATTTATCGGAAACGATTGAGAAGCGCAGCATACTAGAACAAGACGTGTTAAATCCAAGTAGGCACTACAGTCATTCGAAAAATGAGCAGAATTGGTGATCCATGACACGTATACCTACCCTGCCAGTTGTGCTGTTACATCTAACGCTCAGACACCGTTCGTTCGTATGCAACTCGATCTGCTCCGTGATATTCATCACTCATCAGCCATAAGTATCCGCACTCATCCGCTTCATAAGGCCATCGTTATAGCTCATTAGAAAACAGAAGATCCTTCCCCCCCCCCCACTCCCCCGTCCCACATAATGTATATCTTTCTCCTCCATCGATTTGAGGTGAAATGATGTGATGATGTCACCATTCACTTATATCCTGCGTACCCCTTTCACCTTTACGAGTTATTTATAGATCAGTTGACATGTGCTTAAAACGTATGATGGCCGACTTTCTGTGATACTCTGTTGGTCGTAGTCCCACAATGAATCTTAATTTTCGACGGTGGGGTCTCTTCTTATTCTTCAGCTGGACATTTATCAACCGTCAGTCCAACTATCGTCCAATGGTGTGGCTCGGTAGCTGCAGCAGCAATGTGGGTGAACGCGAATCGAAGGAACCTGCGCTCTATTCCCGGCCAGATCGGCGATTTGTTCCTCTCGGAGACTGGGTATTGGGTTGTCTTCACCGACACGCAAGTCACTCAAATCGCGTCACATAAAACGGCATGCAACCTGCAGCGGGCCGCCATGCGACAGCAAAAGATTGCACAAATGGACATACGTCTGCGAGAGAAAGTATATGTATATTTCTGTGAGATGATATTGGTCGATCTTTTGCTATGATGCTATTTGCTTTTGCTATTGATGGGAACAACTGGACTTGGCAGTGATACAGAATGCACGTGAGGTGAGAATAACGGTTTCCATTTTACTGAGGTAAGCTAAGCACGTCAACAGTACTGTAAATGAAATGGTAATGAGTTTTCAGTAGCGATGGGAGGCAGTAAAATCCTATGTAGAACTATCACATCTGCGAACATACTGTTGCCGACATTGCAGTTCATTTTGTGCAGAAACATACCTATAGGAGGGCGTCTGACTTGTAAAGATGGGGGAGAAGAAGTAATTTTTCAAAGAGAATGACGGCGATAAAGCTTCATTACTTGGTGGGTGTAGTCCGCGATGAAGTCGCTGCAGCTCCGTATTTATACACATAATTAAATACTCCTCTCTCGTTTCCCCGGCCACCCTTTTCCGCCTGGGAGCCCCCCCCCCCCCCCCCCTCCGCTCCAGAGCTACAGCGTTATAAGTTTGGGGAAATTATACAGGGGAAGAAGCACTTTCCTCTTTTCTTCTAAGGTGGGCAAAGCCGGGCAGAGCGGGGAAAAGCAGGGAAGAGCGGTAGCCCTCCCAGAGGAGACGGGCAAGCGCAGCCAATTACGGGACGCAAACGCGCCGTCGCCTTGCCGCACCGTACAAATGTGGGCCTCCCAGCACCGCCCGGTTCCCACAGAGACCATTAAGACGCCAACGCAGCCCAGGGGCCTAATAGGGGGACTATATTCAACAGCCCAAACATGTCGCTGAAGGATTTCATTTAATACAACCGAAAGGGCAGTCACCTGTCTCTTTAGGCTGTTGTATCATGAGCTCGCAGTTTCCTGAGAGAAGTGGTTTATCAAATAGATTTTGTGAAACGTTTGTTGTAGGATCTTAATGCATGTTCTCACCTCAAACATTATGGTCCACGTGGAAGAAAACGAGCTTCAATCAAAGAACCGACGTGTGGTAAGAAAGAAGCCGCTAATGTGAACCACAAGTTCCTTTATTGGCACATGACTTCTTACAAACAATGGAGGAAAGCGCACAGGTAGCGTGCATCTTCCTAGCTTCCCGTAAGGCGTTCGAGTCTGCGTCACACCGTTCCCTGCTAACCAACATACGATCATACGGAGTGTTTAGATTTTTACGCGTTGACCATGAACTGCTCTTTAATATTTACTGTAGAAACATGGTAATAATTTTATAGGATTCGTCGCTTTATTCCGACTTCAACACTGTCTTTAGATTTTTTCTAGCTCTTTAGGAACCAATTTTAGTTCAAAAATTGGCTCTGAACACTATGGGACTTAACTGCTGTGGTCATCAGTCCCCTAGAACTTAGAACTACTTAAACCAAACTAACCTAAGGACATCACACACATCCATGCCCGAGGCAGGATTCGAACCTGCTACCGCAGCGGTCGCGCGATTCCAGACTGTAGCGCCTAGAACTGCTCGGCCACTTCGGCCGGCAAGCAATTTTAGTGTTTTTCGTTGAATATACATGTATATTATATTCTAGTTTTGGAACAGTCAAAAACTCGCCATGCTGTTACTGTCCGTGGCCACTAGTTTCACCCCTCATCCCCGTGGAGAAATCCAAACAACATCCACCTACTGTTCGACAAGGTATCAATTTTCCATCTCATGTGGCTCGATGCTACCCCTTCAATCATACTACAGCTCTTGCTTACCTCTCTAGCCCGACCATTATACTGCAACTTGCCAGTCTCATATCGCTCAATGGATCCTTCCATACCTTGAGAGATATACTCGTATGTATATGAGCTAATGCTTGCTCTGTCACAACTGGAGCGAAAGAAGTAAATACGACTGTAATAATAAAGAAATAGAGGTGAGGAGTACTTGTGCCAGCAAATGATTGGTGAATGGATGCTGGATTTGACAAGACCGACATGGTTACTTAATGCAGGAATGACGTGGATGCAACCGAACACGTAAAAAGTCTAGAGGGAGATCTTTGCCTTGTAGTGGATGTCAAATAGCTGATAACGGTTATGATAATGGTATGAACTGGACTGACCATCAATGAAACAGTAGAGCCCTCTTTGTCAAACACGGTCGCACAACAATGCTTCTAGTGTCGCTTAAGACCAGCAGTCCATTAACTGTTAAGTGCAGCCGCACTTGCGCGTCGGTGATGATGAAATGAAGATGAGGACAACACACAGCTCAATCGTCGAGTGGAGAATATCTTCCACTCCGCTGGGAATCTTACACAGGTCCCTTCGGTAAGCATTCAGCCACGTTGATTTCGCAGTTACCGAGGCGCATCCTTCGCACGATGTAAATCATTATCAAAATTATGATACAGACCCCAGTGAATTACACAAATAATTTGAAGCCGTATTGTCCATTAATCGACCATGACTGTTTCAGAAATATGAAAACGTTTTCAAATAGCGCTACCACTCACAAAATATATTCATAAATAAATTACACACATCAAAATAAGTTTTGCATCACCTCGATTCCGAGAGTTCCGGAACCTGTACAGTAAATCGGAAACAGAGATCAACATAAACATTACTTCCGCCCTTTTTATTGCTCATGAAAACCACACATTGCAAGTTGTACCACCAAACAGCGAGACTCTCAGAGGTGGTGGTCCAGATTGCTGTACACAACGGTACCTCTAATACCCAGTAGCACGTCCTCTTGCATTGGCATACTATCCACAACTACATAAAGGCAATGTTGGTCCAGATTGTCCCACTCAACGGCGATTCGACGAGGATCCCTCACAGTGGTTGGTGGGTCACGTCGCCCATAAACAGCACTTTCCAATCTATTCCAGGAATTTTGATAGGGTTCATGTCTGGAGAACATGCTGTCCAGTCTAGTCGAGCGATGTCGTTATCCTGAAGGAAGTCATTCACAAGATGTGCACGCACGATAGGGGCGCGAATCGTCGTTCACGATGACGAATGCCCCGCAAATATGCTGCCGATATGATTGCAATATCGGTCAGAGGATGGCATTCACGTATCGTACAGCCGTTACGGCGCCTTCCATGACCACAGCGGCGTACGTCGGCCCCACATAATGCCACCCCAAAACAGCAGGGAACCTCCACCTTGCTGCACTCGCTGTATAGTGTGTCTAAGGCGTTCAGACTGACCGGGTTGCCTCCAAGCACGTCTCCGACGATTGTCTGGTTGAAGGCATATGCGACATTCATCGGTGAAGAGAACGTGATGCCAATCCTGAGCGGCCCATTCGGCATATTGTTGGGCCCATCTGCATCGCACTCCATTGTGTTGTGGTTGCAAAGATGGACCTCGCCATGGACGTCGGGAGTGAAGTTGCACATCATGCAGCCTATTGCGCACAGTTTGAGTGGTAACACGACGTCCTGTGGCTGCACGAAAAGCATTATTCAACATAGTGACTTTGCTGTCAGGGTTCCTCCGAACCATAATCCGTAGGTAGCGGTTATCCACTGCAGTAGTAGCTCTTGCGCGGCCTGAGCGAAGCGTGTTATCGACAGTTCCTGTTTCTCTGTATCTCCTCCATGTACGAACAATATCGCTTTGGGTCACTCCGAGACGCCTGGACACTTCCTCTTGTTCAGAGCCCTTACGGGCACAAAGTAACAATGCAGACGCGATCGAACCGCGGTATTGACTGTCTAGGCATGGTTGAACTACAGACAACACGATCTGTGTAACTTCTTCCTGGTGCAATGACTGGAATTGTTCGGCTGTCGGACCCCTCCGTCTAAGAGGTGCTGCTCATGCATGGTTGTTTACATCTTTGGCCGGGTTTAGTGACATCTCTGTACAGTCAAAGGGACAGTGTCTGTGACAGAATATTCACAGTCAACGTCTATCTTCAGGAGCTCTGGGAACCGGGGTGATGCAAAACTTCTTTTTGATGTTTTAATTACCGATGTGTTGCGAGGTCACACCTCATTATCAAGCTGTACTGGCATTACAATAACATTTAACACACTTTTATATTAATGTTAGAGTCTCTCGATATGAATGATTTATTGACACGTGGTCAGCACGGATTCAGAAAATATCTTTCTTGCGAAACAAAACTAACTCTTTATACTCATGAAGTAATGAGTGATATCTACAGGGGATGTCGAATTGATTCCATATTTTTAGATTTCCAGAAGGCTTTCGACACCGTTCCTCACAAGCGCTACTAACCAAACTGCGTGCCTATAGAATATCGTCTCAGTTGTGCGTCTGGATTCGTGGTTTCCTGTCAGAAAGGTCACAGTTCGTAGTAATAGACGGAAAGTCATCGAGTAAAACAGAAATAATATCCGGCGTTCCCCAAGGAAGTGTTATAGGCCCTTTGTTGTTCCTGATCTATATTAACGACATAGGAGACAATCTGAGTAGCCCTCTTAGATTGTTTGCAGATGATGCTGTCATTTACCGTCTTGTAAAGTCATCGGATGACCAAAACGAATTGCGAAATGATTTAGATAAGATATCTGTATGGTGCGAAAAGTGGCAACTGACCGTGAATAAAGAAAAGTGTGAAGTTATTCACATGAGTACTAAAAGAAATCCGCTAAATTCGATTACGCGGTAAGTCACACAAATCTGAAGGCTACAAATACAACTAAATACTTAGGAATTACAATTACAAATACCCTAAACTGGAACGATCACATAGATAATGTTGTCGGTAGAGCCAACCAAACACTGCGATTCATTGGCAGAACACTTAGAAGGAGCATAGAGACTGCCCGCACCATGCTTGTCCCCCATGTTCTGGAGTATTGCTGTGCGGTGTAGGATCCGCATCAGAAGGGACTGACGGATGACATCGAAAAAGTCCAAAGAAGGGCAGCTCGTTTTGTATTATCGTGAAGTAGGGCAGATAGTGCCACAGACATGATACGTGGATTGGAGTGGAAATCATTAAAACATAGGCGTTTTTCGATGCGACGTGGCATGAAATTTCAACCACCAGTTTTCTCCTCCGATTGCGAAAACATTCTGCTAGCACCCACCTACATAGGGAGAAATGATCATCACGATATAAAATAAGAGACATCAGGGCTTGCACAGAAAAATTTAAATGCTCCTTTTTCCCGTGCGCCGTACGACAGTGGAACGGTAGAGTGACAGCTTGAAGGTGGTTCATTGAACCCTCTGACAGGCACTTTATTGTGAACAGCAGAGTAATCACGTAGATGTAGATGAATGTTATGATCATCCTGTCGAGAGAGAGCAGGATAATCTAGTAAGAGGCGATTTCACTTCGTGTATTCGTCTTCTGTTCATATGAAAATTTTATGAAACTGTCACTCACTTTGTTCTTGTGACCTGGCAGTTTTCTTGTGATATGTTGAGGCATCGCCATTTCTATCCTCTCTCTCCACAGGATGATCACCGCAGTCACATCAAGAAGCTTTAACATCTGTACATACATGTGTTAAATGGTTTTATAACGCCAATATAGTCTGGTGATGAGATATCACCTCGAAACATGTCGCTAAATAAATAGTTTAGCTGTCAATAAATTTTGTGACTTGCAGCGGTAATGGAAACCTTTTCAAATTGCACAAAGTTTTAGTTTTTGTATGAGCAATGGAAGACATTGTTCCGCAAATAAATTAAGATAGATCCAATCTCTCATTTTTGACCAAGACTTTCGGGAGGCTTTACAGCTGGTAAGCTCCTTCCAGTTACTCCCAATTGAGAACACTGTGTATCAGCTTTGCTATTAATTGGCTGAACTGAACCGCCATACTGCAACGATCTGACTTAAAACACCGCATTCCACCGCTGGGAGTGGAAGATAAGAAGTGCAAAAACAAACAAACTGGTGAAAGCTACTACAGAGTCTCCCGACTCCGGTTAAGGATTTTGGGCGGTTTCCGTTGGATACGAGGAGAATGCAGGAACTGGAAGGCCCCTTCCAAAAATCCACGGTAGAGGCCTTCCTCTGACCCACTCTCAGCCAGCTGGCGTATACACACACTTCTTTTAATTCTCGAGAGATGCAGTGCTCAAAATTCTCTAGAACATAAATGGAAATACACTCCTGGAAATTGAAATAAGAACACCGTGAATTCATTGTCCCAGGAAGGGGAAACTTTATTGACACATTCCTGGGGTCAGATACATCACATGATCACACTGACAGAACCACAGGCACATAGACACAGGCAACAGAGCATGCACAATGTCAGCACTAGTACAGTGTATATCCACCTTTCGCAGCAATGCAGGCTGCTATTCTCCCATGGAGACGATCGTAGAGATGCTGGATGTAGTCCTGTGGAACGACTTGCCATGCCATTTCCACCTGGCGCCTCAGTTGGACCAGCGTTCGTGCTGGACGTGCAGACCGCGTGAGACGACGCTTCATCCAGTCCCAAACATGCTCAATGGGGGACAGATCCGGAGATCTTGCTGGCCAGGGTAGTTGACTTACACCTTCTAGAGCACGTTGGGTGGCACGGGATACATGCAGACGTGCATTGTCCTGTTGGAACAGCAAGTTACCTTGCCGGTCTAGGAATGGTAGAACGATGGGTTCGATGACGGTTTGGATGTACCGTGCACTATTCAGTGTCCCCTCGACGATCACCAGTGGTGTACGGCCAGTGTAGGAGATCGCTCCCCACACCATGATGCTGGGTGCTGGCCCTGTCTGCCTCGGTCGTATGCAGTCCTGATTGTGGCGCTCACCTGCACGGCGCCAAACACGCATACGACCATCATTGGCACCAAGGCAGAAGCGACTCTCATCGCTGAAGACGACACGTCTCCATTCGTCCCTCCATTCACGCCTGTCGCGACACCACTGGAGGCGGGCTGCACGATGTTGGGGCGTGAGCGGAAGACGGCCTAACGGTGTGCGGGACCGTAGCCCAGCTTCATGGAGACGGTTGCGAATGGTCCTCGCCGATACCCCAGGAGAAACAGTGTCCCTAATTTGCTGGGAAGTGGCGGTGCGGTCCCCTACGGCACTGCGTAGGATCCTACGGTCTTGGCGTGCATCCGTGCGTCGCTGCGGTCCGGTCCCAGGTCGACGGGCACGTGCACCTTCCGCCGACCACTGGCGACAACATCGATGTACTGTGGAGACCTCACGCCCCACGTGTTGAGCAATTCGGCGGTACGTCCACCCGGCCTCCCGCATGCCCACTATACGCCCTCGCACAAAGTCCGTCAACTGCACATACGGTTCACGTCCACGCTGTCGCGGCATGCTACCAGTGTTAAAGACTGCGATGGAGCTCCGTATGCCACGGCAAACTGGCTGACACTGACGGCGGCGGTGCACAAATGCTGCGCAGCTAGCGCCATTCGACGGCCAACACCGCGGTTCCTGGTGTGTCCGCTGTGCCGTGCGTGTGATCATTGCTTGTACAGCCCTCTCGCAGTGTCCGGAGCAAGTATGGTGGGTCTGACACACCGGCGTCAATGTGTTCTTTTTTCCATTTCCAGGAGTGTAGTTACAATACACATTTTTTATCTTCTTGTGGGACTACAATCAACATTTCCCCACAAATTAATTGAAAGTAGTTTTATTCTCTTGGTTCAAATATAGGATACTGCGATATTTGCGTCAGTATCAGACTAATGGCAGAACTGGAATTCCTCTCCCAAATATTCCAATTCGCGATCACTATGACCAACTCCCAACATGTTGAGATATTTAGCTGAAAAGAATAAAGCTCTACGGCGACCTTGCTCTGCTGTTATGCATGAAGAATGAAAGATGTAAGCAAAGTCTCATGAAACGTGAATGATATACGTAAAGAAAAGAAAAAAAAGAGAATTCAGGGAGGATGGAATGTGTTTCACATAAATAGAAAACAGCTGGAGAGAGACAATGAGGCAGAGAATTGAGAAAAGACTTCTAGTTATATTGTGGCTTATCATTATATAGTGAAATTTCCAACAAAAATATGTTTTATTACTTTTAGTACCAGTTTTCTACAAGGAATAATCATATAACAAAAAGTTATACCACTAAAAGAATGTATCGGAATCGTATTGTCTGTGGAATTTTTCCTTCTTCTGTTCTTCTTCCCTATGATGTATGAAGCGGTGAGATCGAAGATAAGCTGAGGTATGTTCTTTTAAATATTGTAAAAGGTAGCCATAAGTGATCAAAAAGAATAAAACCTACAATTTACTAAATTGAATTCTAGTTCACGGACTTTTATTTGCAACTCAATAACCAACTATGACTGTTTTAAGTTTTGTGTCCGCAGCAGTCCAGACTGTGCTTTGTCTGCCGCCATTACGTGAGCGTATGGAGCGCCAATTTTAAACTGCACATATAATCAGACACTAATTTTTTCGATTGTTATTGCAATATTTGAACTCCGAGGACAATAACCCACAGTAATTTATTATTTTTCTGTTGTAAAAGTGAAAATAACATTCAGTAGATCCATCTTACACATTACGGAAATTAAATAATTTTATGGATGGTGCGTAAGATTAATTTTTCCTAGACTATTTTATCAGTGACTTTAAATAAAAATATTTACGACACCAGTGTTGTTATAGGGAGATATTGTAGTGTGATATATTAATTATTTGGTGCACACATTTTAATGTCAAATAAAGAATTATTGAAACTCGTTATAGACGGGCTCAGCAGGACATAAATAAGAACTGTTATTCTTACTGATACATTTCCATACGTTTTACAATAACACGTACACATCACCACAACAACCTTAAATAGAATCCCATTACCCACTGCACTTTGAGGAAATAAAAAATAGTAACTGATAACAATAAACTTGTTGTGATTCATTGGACAAGATGAATTTTACAAATCTTAAGAACATACATTATTTCAGAGTAAAAAACGTTCATTGGCAAAGACGCACCACTCATTCTTCACAGTTTCTTTGCACGTATACTGTAACCTAAAACGACACCGTCCGAAAGTGTATATCGGAACTATATACAGAAATGGAAAGCATCTTTCAGGTAACGAGCAGTTAAAGAATTTAACTCATACAATACTTGGTTGTTACAGCACAAAAATAAAAATAATAAAAAACATAAAAACATATCACGCTCACTAAAGACCCAAACAGCCAATAGATTGTTGGTTATGCCAACGAGGTCATAAAATGCAATTATAAACCTATGGAAACAAGCAAAATTTATCTTACTTTTTTTTAAAAAGAATTTAAATGAAGTGTTGACGTTCTTCTAAAAGTTTTATAAAATAATTATAATATTTTTTATCAAATGCATATGTATTGAGTCTTTTTTGTGTAATTTAATAAGAATTCACGTTGTTGTGCAATGAATGCTCCATCCCGATTACGAAATACGCAGCAGTTATTGGAATCGACCGAGCGGTCAGCTGTCTCTCCAGGAAGCAGAGAGCAACAGAACTTGAGGAGCTCGCTGGAAGTTTAGTCCTCCTTTACCTTTAATGACTGTGTCGGACAACTGCTTCATTTATTTTATTTTAGTTTGGCGATTTACAGCTTCCCAAGCCCCCCATCTCTCTCTCTCTCTCTCTCTCTCTCTCTCTCTCTCTCTCTCTCTATCCCTGCGCGACTATCTCCGTAGTTAAGTGATGGGTATACAGGGTGAGTCAACCAGCGTTACCGCTGGATATATTTCGTAAACCACATCAAATACAGACGAACCGATTCCACAGACAGAACGTGAGGAGAGGGGCTAGTGTAATTGTTTAATACAAACCATACAAAAATGCAAGGAAGTATGTTTTTTAACACAAACCTACGTTTTTTTAATGGAACCACGTTAGTTTTGTTAGCACATCTGAACATATAAAAAAATACGTAATCAGTGCCGTTTGTTGCATTGTAAAATATTAATTACATCCGGAGATATTGTAACCTAAAGTTGACGCTTGAAACCTCCGACGTTCAGTTTCGTGTTGTAACAAATACGGGCACGGTCGGCGAGCAGCATCTGCAGGGACGTGTTTACGATTGTGGCTGTAGTGCACTGTTGTGGTTTGGTCTAGCTGTCGCAGCGTCCGCATGTAGCGCTTGCTTCTATTGTTGTTCTGTGTAGTGTTGGCAGAAGCGCCAACACTGTGTTGCTAGAGGAGGCCGAAATGCACGCGTTTAATTACACGCTGACTGGCGTGAGATCTGGAACAGGACAATATCTTGAGAATTGTTAATAAAGTACGTAGATGATGTAATACTTAACTTTAATCCACAATTGTAGAACATCTCTCGTTACGGTACATGCTTCATAATATTAATTATCAGTTGAATACGGCGGCTTGCTAGGTCGTAGCAAATGTAGCTGAAGGCTATGCTAACTATCGTCTCGGCAAATGAGAGCGTATTTGTCAGTGTAGCTTCGCTAGAAAAGTCGGCTGTACAACTGGGGCGAGTGCTGGTAAGTCTCTCTAGACCTGCCGTGTGGTGGCGCTCGGTCTGCAATCACTGACAGTGGCGACACGTGGGTCCGACGTATACTAGCGGACCGCGGCCGATTTAAAGGCTACCACCTAGCAAGTGTGGTGTCTGGCGGTGACACCACATTCTGCATTCGTCTCCGCACGCAGACCAACTGTAGTACACCGTGTTACCCGACGTCTGTGATAGTGTAGTGTTGTAGGAACTGTGACCATGGTGTATTCGAACTCTGAAAAGGCGGAGATGATATTCATCTATGGCGAGTGTCGACGAAATGCAGCTGAAGCCTGCAGGGTGTATGCAGAACGGTACCCGGACAGAGAGCATCCAACGTGCCGCACATTGCAAAACATCTACCGCCAACTGTATGCAACAGGTATGGTCGTAGCACGCAAACGGGTCCGTAACAGGCCCGTCACAGGAGAAGCGGGTGCAGTTGGTGTGTTAGCTGCTGTTGCCATGAACCCACACATATGTACACGGGACATTGCGAGAGCCGGTGGACTGAGTCAAAGTAGACTCATGCGCATACTGCATCGTCACCGCTTTCACCCATTTCATGTGTCGCTACATCAGCAATTACATGGTGATGACTTTAATCAACGAGTGCAATTCTGTCAATGGGCATTAACAGAGAATGCGTTGCAGTTCTACCTGTTTACCGATGAAGCGGGTTTCACAAACCACGGGGCAGTGAATCTACGGAACATGCATTACTGGTCCGTGGACAATCCTCGCTGGCTCAGACAGGTAGAGCGACAGCGACCGTGGACTGTAAATGTATGGTGAGGAATCATTGGCGACCACCTCATTGGTCTTCACTTCATTGCAGGGGCCCAAACAGCTGCAACATACATCGCGTTTCTACAGAATGATCTGCCAACGTTGCTCGAAAATGTCCTGCTGGAAACGCGTCGACGTATGTGGTATCAGCATGATGGTGCACCTGCACATTTCGCAATTTACACTGGGCTGACCCTTGACAGGATGTTCGACGGGCGTTTCATAGGACGTGGAGACGCATAAATTGGCCAGCCCGTTCTCCTGATCTTACACCTGTGGACTTCTTTATGAGGGGTACGATAAAGGAGAATGTGTACCGTGATGTGCCTACAACCCCAGAGGATATGAAACAACGTATTGTGGCAGCCTGCGGCGACATCACACCAGATGTACTGCTGCGTGTACGACATTCATTACGTCAGAGATTGCAATTGTGTGCAGCAAATGATGGCCACCACATTGAACATCTGTTGGCCTGACATGTCGGACACACTCTATTCCACTCCGTAATTGAAAACGGAAACCACGTGTGTACGTGTACCTCACGCCCCCCCCCCCCCCATGGTAATGTACATGTGCGTCAGTGAAAAAGACCAATAAAAAGGTGTTAGCATGTGGACGTAATGTGCTGTTCCAGTCTCTTCTGTACCCAAGGTCCCTCACCGTTCCCTTTGGATCCATACGTAATTCGGTGCTCTCCGATACACACGATCGAACAGCGGAGGAGTGGTACTCAGGCGTAAACTTTAGGTTACAATATCTCCGGATGTAATTAACATTGTACAATGCAACAAACGGCACTGATTACGTAATTGTTTATATGTTCAAATGTGCTAACAAAACTAACGGGGTTCCATTTAAAAAAAACGTAGGTTTGTGTTAAAAAACATACTTTCGTGCATTTTTTTATGATTTGTATTAACCAATTACACTAGCCCCTCTCCTCACGTTCGGTCTGTGGAATCGATTCGTCAGTATTTGATGTGGTTTACGAAATATATCCAGCGGTAATGTTAGGTGACTCACCCTGTATATCACGTTACGAATCGAAGCGTCGATAGTTCAGTTGTCAACAGAACTCTGGACTTTTTTGTGTTATTACTTCTACCACTTTTTGCAATGATTTATGTACGTGAAAAGTAATGAAATGAATCGTGGTTCGGAGACCTCGTTAAACAGTAGGTCGCCCTGTAACTGGCAGTGCAAATCATTTCAAATGTCGGAGAAAGGCAAGGGTGTACCAACAGGACAATGCGTAGTAAAGCAATGCAGTGTTCAAATAAGGTTTCGTATTGAGGACGTCTTTTTCGTACCAATACTTTCTCTATTTTGTCTGTACTAATTTTAAGTGTAAGCTCTGAAACTTCGTGATGTTAATATTGAAAGGGTGGAAAACGTATCTGCACGGTATTACCACTAGACCTCCACCGCACCGTTAGGCATATGGTTACCAACGTGCAGGTTACTAGTGCGAGGTTCAAATTTTTGTTACAGACTTACGGTTTTAATTTGTTTCGTCCTGGTACGAGTTCTAAACAAAGCACTTTAGTGAGACGTGTTCATGTAGTGTAGTGTTGTGCCTGCAGCTCTCTGCTTGTCAACATCAAACCATCGACAATACTTCGGGGTGAATCCTAAGGGGGAGAAGGTCTGGTCGATGGCGTGACGACCTCACTCCAGAAACATTTTAGTAAAAGCATATATATTTTCACATATATTAATTTCCAACTGTCGGAGAATAAAGTAACATGGAAAATAAAGCATCGAAAATAGAACATTAAAAGCCATTTTTAACTCCCGGGTTCGATTCCCGGCGGGGTCAGGGATTTTCTCTGCCTCGTGATGGATGGGTGTTATGTGATGTCCTTAGCTTAGTTAGGTTTAGGTAGTTCTAAGTTCCAGGGGACTGATGACCATAGATGTTAAGTCCCATAGTGCTCAGAGCCATTTGAACCATTTTTAACGCAGTTTCTAGCTCACTTGGATGTGTTTGTATGCTAACCAGCTGAGGAGAACGTTCCAGCTAATTGTGCAGGCTGCCACTGTCCGCTACTGATAACAAACCTGGTATGGGTCGAGAAACCACAAGTCTCAAGGCGACAGGAAATCGAGAAAGCAAACGCAGAAAATGGGAAACGCCCGCGCTCTCGTATCGGTTGTCTGCAGAAATATGTTCACAGTCGTAACGCTGATTGAAATACTGAAAATTGTGAAGCACATTTCGATTTTATTCTGTGTGGATTTTATATTGCCAGAGTTGTGAGAGATTTTTGCTATTATATTTTTTTAATTCATTTGCATTGCATCTAATTTCCCAAATTTTTAGACGAATGCTTTCAAGCGCTACATTCCTCTGAATGGCAGTTCCTTGGTAGTTACGTGGAATACTAAGCAGTTATGTAAACAGATTACCATCATGTTTCAATATTCTATACATCTTATTGTTATAATTGTGATACTACTGGTCTAGCGGCCCTCGTGCGCCTCTGTAGTTGCGGGGTCAGCGCGGCAGATTCCTAACCGAAGGGGCCCGCGTTCGACTGGCGGCCGGGTCAGAGGTTTTTCTCCGCTCTGGAACTGGGTGTTGTGTTGCCCTTACCTTTCTGCCATCATGACTGACGCAAAAACTGTCTGCATGGCGTCACATGATTGGTCCAAGCATATGTAACTTCTTACCATGCTATGGCTTGGCCTCAATGAACGTTCTGAGATGTCGAAACACATCGACGTATCTTCCACTGTTGAGATTGCTGTATGGGCACGTCCCGAAAGCCAATTAAAAAAGAAACTTCCGGTTTTGGAGGTCAGGTTCAATCATTCCTCTCCTTGGGACGGCTACAGTTTCTCTCAGCTTGCAATCAAATTGAGATTTGAATACTGGGCTAAAAGGCGGCATCCTAGTGCCGCACGAACGAAAGTCTGCACGTTCACATGGCGTTGAAAGCTACAGGTCTTATTTTATTGCTGTTATTGTTGGGATCATAGGCATCTTTTCCCCATCCCGAACCAATTTCTGGATCATCACCCGTGACACCTGTTTCCTTCTTTCAATATATCCGGCAGCTTCCCGTCCGTGCCTTTCGATTTCCTGTGACGTCACAGGCCACCATCTCATCGAGACCGATTGGAGGGGTGCTGACGAGAAAAACGTAGTCCGTCTTTCTTGGCGCGTTAGGTAGTGCCCAACTGAGATAGCGTGATGTTGATGGAAGAATGATGGAATGGAAACGGAATGGGGAGGGACCGAGGGAAGAGACCGAGGAGGAGGAGGAGGAAAACTCGTGTGCCGGCCCTGCGCCCTACGTCCTACGCCCTCCGTCGCCAATTTGCCGAAGTGCCGCCCGCTGTTCGCTGCTAGCCTACCCTGCCACGCCGTAACCCAAATTTCCTTAATGCGGCCGCATTTTACGCTCGTCGCTACAAGCTTTAGTGGCGCACCAGCTGTTTTGCCAGCCAGCGGAGAGTTGAGTGCGCTACCAGGTAGCGCCTAAAGGGACGCTACCCACTACTTTCTAGAGAAGATGTACTGATATGTATCGGTGTTGTAGAGGATAACACCACCGTCAATACTGTGTCTACTACGCAAGTGGTTATTGCGGTTGTAATTTCCCGTGAATTTTGAGTTCAGAATCTGTTAAGGTCAGTGACTGTTCTGTCCTAAGCAACTGTCTTGCATGCATTCTGAACACAAATAAGATACATCGAAAACAAGTTTGAGCTTCGTTAAAAATTATGGCCACATAAAGGGAAACATAACGTGTACTTCAATGTCTTTAGAACTTTGCAATTGTACACTGTAGGCTTTAGTTGTTCCATAACGTGTGCATTCACAGCTCAACAACGTAGTTTCTGGGCCTTGGTTCAAAGAATCAATATTCGCGATAATCATACTACAGAATTTTCGTTCACTTAAGCCAGAGATCTGCCAGATGGACTACCATTTCTTGTTAGCATATTAGCATATATGTTCTGAATCGACTGGCCGATCGAATCACAGTAACAAATCTTCAGGGCATCCACACGCGTTCGATGACGTAGTAAAATGAGGCGAAATTTTCTTAACAGTCGCTACAAAATCGACCATATGTGCATCTTTTGTGATTGTCGTGTGATGCCACACCCGCAACGGTTGGTTTCGTAACGACACAGCCACTGCAATATCATACTTATACGCCGATACCAGGCAGCAGCTTACAAGTAAAATGTTTTCCCCTATACGGGAGTTACATCACATGTGCACGAGTAGATGCTGCGACGCAGGAACGACAATATACGGAAGTTTTGGTCGGACTGCGAGTCGTGCACGAATAGCCAAAGAGGCTAAGGCGACCGCTAGCATAAAGTGGGAAATCTGTCTTCGAGTCCAGGCTGGGCACAACTCTTGTTTGTCGTAATTCCCTTATATAAATAATGTTTGTTTATGTTCACAGCTGCGAATATATTTCGTGTATTGAATAATGACTATTTAAATACAAGTCTTCCCTACAATCTTTCTCTCACTAAACCAGTTTTCAATCGTTCTGTCTTTGATGCTTATTTGCACGTGCTCATTCCAGCTCTGTTCATGAATGCAAGTCTTTCACAAGCAATCTATTTCAAATCTATTTGAACTCAGCAGCGTCAGAAGACTAAAAATTTGTACCAAGTGTTTTCAGCAGTCATATTATTTTACGATTATTGTGCAATTTAGCCACCGTTTTATCCATGGACCTTGCCGTTGTAGGGGAGGCTTGCGTGCCTCTTGCGATACAGATAGCCGTACCGTGGATGAAACCACGACAGAGGGGTATCTGTTGAGAGGCCGGACAAGAGGGGCAGCAGCCTTTTCAGTAGTTGCTGGGGCAACAGTCGGGATGATTGATTGATCTGGCCTTGTAACATCAACCAAAACGGCCTTGCTGTACCTGTATTGCGAACAGCTGAAAGCAAGGGGAAATTACAGTCGTAATTTTTCCCGAGGGCATGCAGCTCTAATGTATGGTTAAATGATGATGGCGTCCTCTTGGGTAAAGTATTCCGGAGGTAAAATAGTCCTCCATTCGGATCTCCTGGAGGGTACTTCTCGGGAGGACGTCTTTCTCAGGAGAAACAAAGCTGGCGTTCTACGGATCGGAGCGTGGATTGTCAGATCCCTTAATCGGGCAGCTAGGTTAGAAAATTTAAAAAGGGAAATGAATAGATTAAAGTTAGATATAGTGGGAATTATTGAAGTTAGGTATCAGGAGCAACACTACTTCTGGTCAGGTGAATACAGGGTTATAAATACAAAATCAAGTAGTGGAAATGCGGGTGTGGTTTAATAATTAATTAAGAAAATAGGAACACGGATAAGCTTCTATGAACAGCTTAGCTCACTTATTATTGTTGGCAAGATAGACACGAAACCCATACCCCCCACAGTATTACAAATTTATATGGCAACTAGCTCCGCAGGTGAGGAGATTGAGGAAATGTTTGATGAGATAAAAGAAATTTTTAAATAAATTAAGGAAGATAAAAATTTATTTGTAGGAAAAAGACGAGAAGGAAAAGTAGCAGATGAATATAAACTGGGGGAAAGGAATGAAACAGAAAGCCACCTGGTAGAACTATGCACAGAGCATAATTTAATCGTAGCTAACACTTGGTGTAAGAATTATGAAAGAGGGTTGTATGCTTGGAAGACAGGAGCAGATGTGCACTTTGACCACAATGTTTTGATTATGAGCTGCAGAGTAAAACTAAAGAAATTGCAAAAAGGCAGGAATTTAAGGAGATGGGACGCGGATAAACTGAAAGAACCAGAGGTTGTAGAGAGTTTCAGAGGGAACATTACGAAACTTTTGCAAGAACAGGGGAAAGGAATACGTAGAACAAAAATGGGTAGCTTTGGGAGGTGAAATAGTGAAGGCAACACAGGATGAAGTAGGTAAAAAGACGAGGGCTAGTAAAAATCATGGGGATTACAAGAGATATTGAATTTAATCGATGAAAGGAGAAAATATAGAAATGCTTAAAATGAAGCTGGCGAAGGAGCATACAAACGTCTAAAAAATGAGATCGACGGCAAGTGTAAAACGACTAAACACGAATGGCTAGAGGACAAATGTAAAGACGTAGAAGCATATATTACTAGGGGTAAAACAGATGCTACCCTCAGGAAAATTAAAGAGATCTTTGGGGAAAAGTGAACCATCTATATGAATAGCAGGAGCTCAGATGGAAAATCAGTCCTAAGTAAAGAAGGGAAAGCACAGAAAGGTGGAAGGAGCATATAGACGGTCTGGTTGGTTGGTTTAAGGGATAAAGGGACCATACAGGGTCATCAGATCCTTATATATAGAAGGTCTGTATAAGGGCGATGTACTCGAGGGCAATGTTATGGAAATAGAAGAGGACGTAGGTGAAGATGAAATAGGAGGTATGATACAGCGTGAACAATTTGACAGAGCACTGAAAGACCTATGTCGAAACAAGGCCCCGGGAATAGACAACATTCCATTAGAACTACTGATAAAAATACCGAACAATCAGTTTAATAAGTCACGGTTGCACAACACTAACACTAATCCTTTACAGAAGAATGGAAAACTGTTAAAAGACGAACTCGGGGAAGGTCAGTTTGGATTCCGGAGAAATGTAGCAACTCGCGAGCTAATACTGATCCTACGACTACTCATAGAAAATACGTTAAAGAAAGGCAAACCTAGGTTTAGGGCATTTGTAGACTTGCAAAATGCTTTTGACAATGCTGACTTGAATATTCACTTTTGAATTCTGAAGGTGGCAGGGGTAAAATACAGGGATCGAAAGGCTATTTACAATTTGTACAAAAACCAGGCTGCGGTTATAAGAGCCGAGAAGCACGAAAGGGAAATAGTGCCTGAGAAGGGAGTGAGACAGGGTTGTAACGTATCCCCGATGTCATTCAGTCAGTATATTGGGCAAGGAGTAAACGAAACAAAAGAACATTTGGAGTAGGAATTATAGTCCAGAGAGAAGAAATGGAAACTCTGAGGTTTGCCTATGACGTTGTAATTCTGTCAGAGATAGCAAAGGACCTGGAAGAGCAGTTGAACGGATTGGACAGTGTCTAGAAAGGAGGATACAAGATAAACATGAACAAGAGCATGTACTTAGCCCCAGTTCCCGTGTAGAGGTGCTGAAAAATGTGCCGTTTCTTTAAAAATTGCTCAACAGTGAGACCAGAAGTCCCTTTACAATTGTCAGAGTTTTTTTTTCTTTCAAGGCTGAGAATATTTGTAACTAGTGGGGGCGCTTAGATACCTTTGATGAATAGGATAATTATCTGTGGAAAATATTTGTGCTAAGTGTATTACGACTAATTAATAAACTTTTTTAATCAAATGAGCAAACATTTTCTTGTAGAGATCGTCACTCTTGGAGACATTAAACAAAAAGCCGGTTACATTCAATATCTATACCTTGCTTATACTATTGAAGTTAATCAGAATTTTCGAATGTTCTTCCTTTATGTAGAGTGTCTACGTAGGAAAACATTTGGGAAAAAAATTACATTTATTGTGGCATGCAAATAATTATGTAAACTAAAAACGGGAGGGAAACCATGTTTTTATGTGGAGATACATTTAACTGATGATAAATGAGATGAGTTTTCGGTCTGAATCTAGTATATGTAACGAAAACTTATTTTGACAAAGGGGAAGGAGGGAAAGGTTGAATCTCCCTTCGTTAGTCTGCAGCTTCTCATTTTCAGATAGCCTACTTTCCAAAGCTTTACCTGGCTGACGAATATTTCTTTTTCACACTGCTTGCAAGTGTTTTTGTATACACCATTCTGTGACAATTGCTGTAATTTGTTTTATATTGATTAAAATTTTTGGTATACGTGTGTTTAGTTTCTGTAATTATTTGTATGCGACAAGTAAGTGCCTTCTTGTGTGAATACTTTGTGTGGTTTTTGTATCTTTTGTACAACTAATATCACTTTTATATATGTTTGCAACAATTATTTGTCATCTGAAGATGGCCTAGAAAGCAGAAACCCGGTTGGTGGCCAGGTAAATATAAATTTGTAGAACAACAGGTAGTGTTTTTCTTTTTAATATTAAAATAATTGTGACACCAGACTCAGTGACGCCACTAAAATTACGAGTAATTACTGTTTCGAGAACTGCACATGGCCTGAATCCGGAATAATCCAGGCTATTTAAAACAAAGAATATAAATTTTCTACGTTGATATTGCAACTTCGTTAGTTCACGTAAAAGTAATTAAACTAACTTTTCGTTACAAGGTTTACACCTAACATCCGCAACGAAATCTTCTACGCATTTTACGAAAGTCTTATGTGTAAGTCTTCGCTAAAACACTGCTAAACATATCATTTCATTTGTTTCATGCGTCCTTTAAGAGTACAGATATCGATAAGGCTACGATGTATCGAATCTTGTCTCTGTCGGTCTATTATGGCCAAGGGACATTGGCTGGTACTTATTTCTCGATTCAAAGGACTTTACAACAGTCGTATATTTTGGGTTATTTTATTTTATATATCAAGCATCAAATGCTTGATATATAAAATAACCGAAGTATTTGATATATAAAATAAAATATCCCGAAATATACGGCTGTTAGTAAAGTTTTTTGAATCGAGAAGCACCGTATCTTAATCATCTCTGCCGGACCCGAGATGACTGAGTGGGGATGCCTCTTGCCCGGTGACTGCACTGACCTCTTGGCGGCTGAAGAAAAGAGGTGCAGGCAGTTAGTCTACAGGATCGGCCCTTGCAGTGAACAAGCAGGATTCGGAACGTCGAAACGATGTTGCGGTAGGGACAGGGAAGATTAGTACTCTACAAAGTGGTACAGTATATTTTTTTGTTCATTGACAGAACGGAATCAAAAAGGGAAAAGGTTAACTCAAGTGACAGAAGGGGTGGTTTGTGTACTGTGTGTGTGTGTGTGTGTGTGTGTGTGTGTGTGTGTATGTGTGTATGTGTATGTGTATGTGTGTCCTCTGAGTGGGCTTTATACTGATGTAGAGGTGCTGGGACCATTTAGGTTATATATTTTGATACTTGCAAATTCACTCATTGAAACCTATAAGGCACTTCCCGTTGGCCTAGAATCACGAATTTTCGCAAGAAGCATCGTTTCACAATGCAAGTAAAGGAAAAAATCCGAAAACTGTTAATCTGTAATTATATCAAACGAGAAAAATTTCTTTTGCTATTTAGTATCCGACGTAAAACTTGAAATTAAAATAATCAGCAGTTCTGCATTCAGGCTGACTGTATCGCAATGGTAAAAGCCAGACATCTGGCAAGGAATGAATTTATTACTCATAAGACGCGTTTCGGACTTTGTCCATCATCAGATACGCAGGAGCGATCACCGCAGTATATATGGCTTTTGAAATTGTATGTGAAAAAAAAAACAATCACAAACAGAGTAGCCTTTCCTGATTTTTGACTTTTACTACTGCGACCCAGTCAGTCAAGATGGAGACCTACTGAGTACTCGTCATCACTACTCTTATCTCAGAGTAGTACTTGCAACCTACGTCCACAATTACTTGCTGGACGTATTCCAATCTCTGTTTCCCTCTACAGTTTTTATCCTCTACAGCTCCCTCTAGTACCATGGCAACTATTCTGTGATGTCTTAACAGATGTACTACCGTCCTGTCCCTTTTGCTTGTCGGTGTTTTCCACATACTCATTTCCTCGCCTATTTTCCGGAGAACCGCCCCATTCCATATCTAATTAGTCCACCAAATTTACAAAATTTTTCTGTAGCACTACATCTCAGATGCTTAGATTCTCTTCCTTTCCCGTTTTCCCACAGTCACTGTTTCACTACCGTACGATGATGTGTTCCCAACGTACATTCTCAGAAATTTCTTCCTCGAATTAAGGTGCGTGTTTAATACTAGAAGAATTCTCTTGGCCAGAAGTCATTTTTTGCGTATGCTGGTCTGCTTTTTATATCCTTGCTTCGTCCGTCATGGATTACTTTCCTACCTATATAGCAGAATTCTTCAACTTCATCACCTTCATGATCACCAGTCGCTGTTCTGATTTCTGTCACTTCTCATCTCATTAGACTTTCTCGATTTACTCTCAGTTCATATTCTGTACTCATCTGAATGTTCATCCTATTCAGCAAATCATGTAATTCATAAAACTTCCTGTGTATCGACCGAGACTCTAACTTGAGACTTTTGCCTTTCGCGGGCAAGTGCTCTATCATCTTCGCTACCCAAGCACGACTCACGACTCGTCCTCACAGATTCAATTCCGCCAGTACCTCGTCTCCTGCACACAGTTTTAATCTGCCAGGAAGTTTCATATCAGCGCCCACTCCGCTGCAGAGTGAAAATTTCATTAGTGTAATTCATCTTCAGTTTCACTGAGAATTGCAACGTTATCAGCGAATCCTATCGTCGGTATCCTTTCACGTCGAATTTTAATTCCGCTCTTCTACCTTTCTTTTATCTCCGTCAATACTTCTTCGATGTATAGATTGAACAGTAGGGGCGAAAGTCTACGTCCCTGCCTTACGCCCTTTTTAACCCAAACACTTCGTTCTTGCTCTTCCACCCTTATTGTTCACTCTTGGCTCTCGTACATATTGTACACTACCCGTCTTTCCCTACAGCTTAACGCTATTTTTCTCAGAATTTCAGAAATCTTATACCATTTTACACTGTCAAACACTTTTTCCAGGGTGATCATCCTATGAACGTGTCCTCTCTTGTGCCAAACTGATGATGATCTAAGACATCCTCAGTTTTCTTTTCCATTCTTCTGTGTATTACACTTGTCAGCAACTTGAGCTGTTAAGCTGATTGTGCGATAATTCTCGCACTTGTCGGCTTTTGAAATCTTCGGAATTATTTGAGGATATATTTTTCCGAAAGTCAAATGGTATATCGCAAGACTTATATATTCGACACAACAACGTGAATGGTCGTTTTGTTGCTACTTCCCCCACTGATTTTAGAAATTCTGATGAAATTTTATCTATTTGTTCTGCCTTATTAGATTTTAAGCTCTTTTAAATTCTGATTCTAATGTTGGACCCCTGTCTCCTCTACATCGACTCCTGTTTCTTCTTCTAACACGTCACCAGACAAGTCTTCCCCCTCATAGAGGGCTTCAATGTACCCTTTCCACCTATCCGCTCTCTCCTCTGTATTTAACAATGGAATTGTCATTGCACTCATAATGTTACCAGCCTTGCTCTTAATTTCACCGAAGGTTGTTTTGACGTTTGTACGTGCTGAGTCAGTTCTTCCAAAAGACATTTATTTTTTTGGTTTCTTCACATATTTATGCGGTCATTAAACCTTATCTTCCTTGCGCTTCCTATTTATTTAGTTCCTAATTGTCTAGTATTCCTTTCTATACGTCTGATTTTCCCTCAATATTTTTATACTTTCTTCTTTCATCGATCAACTGAAGTATTTCTTCTGTTACTCGTGGTTTCTTCGCAGCTACCCATTTTTAGCTGCCATTTTTAGAGATATTAATTCCTCTTTAACTGTACCACATTCTGTTCATTATCGCAGTACCTGCACCTTCAGATAACTTCGAGCGTACCCCTTCAATCCACTTCTTTGTATAGTGATTCTTCTTTCGTTCTCCGGTCTGATACAATATATTCAATCTATACCAAGGAAAATTGCTAACAGCCATATGTTTTGAGAAGTTATTGTATTTAGACAAACAGTTTCGGCATCTCAGTAATCCTATCTTTAGGACCCTGTGCACTCCATACACAGATAATAAGATATATCGATACTCGCTTACTGGAGCCACCAGTAACTGAATTCCGCGAATTCGTTTTTCCTGTGGACTTCGACGACTGGACAACAACACAATGGATCAACAGAATACTCAGTACAACCTACCAGAGAGGAGAACGAAGAACGGTGCCTACAGTGTATTTGCCACGTAATGCACTACGTACAGGCCTGATCCTGCTTTGCGTCCTCTGGTCTACGCTACACAGATCTGCAAGATTATTCGGTGTTGCCTTTTTAACATATGACGTGGGTACACACGTGCTTCGATCTATTTACTATACAGGGTGTTCATTTTAACTGAAGACATTGAAATATCTCAAAAACTATACATTGGGTCCAAAAAAGTTATAATTCCAATTTTTTTTGTCTCGGAGGGAAACATCCAGTAATACCACACTCGACCCTCCACGTCACCTTGTACGTGAGTGGCAGGCGGCAACCTTGAAATCTTCAGTGGGAACCCCTGTTTCTTTATTACAAGTTGCGATTGTACTACAAAATCTATATACGTTTTGTCTGAAGCATTTTCTCCGTTTTGCCACAGATTTGCACTGTAATCGGAGGAATAGAAATAGGTACACAGTTGTAATTTACTACTTGCTACCGAATTTCCGCTGAATGTCTAATGGAACGTGGGACCCCATCTCCATAATACCAGGGTAGGACAGGCCGGTATTTCACAACTTCTAATTGGAAACCCCATTCGTATCTTCTTTTCTTCCTCCGACATCGAACAGAGACTACCTGACGCACCACTGTTCATGTGACTCGAGGCGAACGCTACTCTACTTTTACAGTTAGAATAAGTGTTCAAAGGTAATACCGCCAACTTTAATATACTTAGTCATCAGCTTTTCAAACGACCGTACACAGGACACAAGCATATCTGCGGGAATGTCAGCACAGGCGTTTGTGATATGTTCGGCCATATCTTCACGACCTGTTGGCACATGCTGGTACAGCTTGTCTTCTAAATATCCCCACAGAAAGAGATCCGACGTCGTCAAATCTGGCGACCTAGATGGCCATTTAATAGGCCCCCTCCTGCCGATCCACTGACCAGCCTAAACACGGTTTAAGGCTGCCGTCACAGTGGCACCGAAATCGGTGGATTCCGCCGACGAACGACATCGTTCGAAGAGGCCGGTGTTTTGAAATCAGTACACCACTACATGCGCTGTCACAATGTAAGCGATCTCATCGCTCGAATTTACAGATGACAGTCTATTTACGGATGACAGTCGGTGAAATTCAACTCAGGGTTTTTTTTCGGTCATAATGGCCGACACGACACGAAACATGGACTGTGAGAATCTGTAAGTACAGTCATTGGTTCAGTTTGTGGCATCCCGAGTCTGAAATACATATAGTTCGGAATCTATAGACTGAAACAGAAGGTTTATTGGAAACCAGTGACAAGGATGGTGTAGTTTATGATTGAAGTTACTGCAGCTGATCTCTTTCCATACTGGCAGGCGGTCATTAGCTGTCTACAAATTACTGTTGCTGCTTACTGGCGTTTTTATGCCAGTAGGCTGCTTATTCCGTCACATGAAGTGGTTTACAAATGTGGTGTATATATGTGTTCAGAGTATCTTATTCTACATTTTGTGTTTGTCCGTCACACGTACGCTTAATGACAGTAATCGAAGGTTACTTGACGTACGTCTGTACAACCTCAAATAAATTCAGCAAAGCAAATGATTATATGTATACAGACTGAAGCGACGAGTGAAAATTTTCGCTCGCCGCATGTCTTCTGTATGAGACGAATTAATTCTCTGAAACCGTGACATTTGATTTAAATAAATTGGAATTATAACTTTTTGATCCGATGTCTAGGTTTCGACATATCTCAATATCTTCAGTTAAAATGAACACCCTGGATTTGACAAGGGCAGTCGGTTTTTCCCGGCACCCTAATCATGGCACCCAGAACCCACTTACCAACATTATACTGCTCAATCTGACGGTGCCTTGCATTACGCGAAACACGCGCCATGAGTAAATACAGCAATGGAATCAATGCAGCACTGAAGACTGTTGTTTTCACCACATTCTGGATACTGGTTGCTGTACCAGTACGCCGTAAAGTGGAAACACAGTCATGATTTTTTCTCTTTTCAAATAGAACAAGGCGTCGAGGACACCATCGTGCACAGAAGTGCTTAATCCGCAGTGTGCAGAGGCTGTAGTTAGGACCCAGGATTGTTTTGTTATGTGATGTTTTTTTTTGTGCCAAGTCTTGGTCCCACTCATTCGGGGACCGTGGAAGTGAATCAGGATGTTTATTTCAGGAAACATTCTCGGTGGGCTGTGGACATTCCTGTCTTCCAAGATGACAACAGTTATTCACAGGACTTCGCACACACGTTCGTACTTTGTCGGACACTCCAAATCATTCGATTATAATCAACAGAGACTATTTGGGACAGCAGGTGAAACACAGCAATTAATATCCCCACAATTTGTTAACTTAACTGTCTAATAGGCGAGTGGCTTCTACATCAGTTTCCATACTCTGCAAGCTACTGACAATTGCCTGGCAGGGGGTGCTTCCCTCTGAACCAGTTATCAGGACTTCTTCCAGTTCCATTCACGTATGACGACTGTTTAAGTGACTCTGTGCTCCCTGTAATTAACGTAATCGTGACCTCCTTACGGGAGCGATACGCAAGGGTTGTAGTATATTTCTAGATTCATCACTTGATACTGATTACTGAAGTTTTCTGAATAGGATTTGACGGGTTAGTTGGTTCCTATCTTTAAGAGTGAGCCATGTCGGTTCTTTCAGCATCTTCGTGAGACTTTCCCACGCCGGCCGCGGTGGTCTAGCGGTTCTAGGCGCTCAGTCCGGAACCGCGCGACTGCTAGGGTCGCAGGTTCGAATCCTGCCTTGGGCATGGATGTGTGTGATGTCCTTAGGTTAGTTAGGTTCAAGTAGTTCTAAGTTCTAGGGGACTGATGACCACAGATGTTAAGTCCCATAGTGCTCAGAGCCATTTGAACCAAGACTTTCCCATGGGTCAAACAGACGTGTGACCATTTGAGATGCACTTCTCTGTATATGTGCAATATTCATGTTAGTCCTATCTGGTACAGACCCCACGCGCTTGAACAGTATTTTAGGATTCGTCACGCGAGTGATTTCTAAACAATTTGTATTTTTTTAGTATTGTACAAATAAACCTAAGTCTGCCAACTGCTTTACCTGCGGTCGAGTCTATGTGATCGCTCCATTTCATATCCCTACAGATTTTACACCCAGGTATTTATATGATCTGACCGATGTCAACTGTGAATCATTGATACTGTAGTCATAGCATACTATGTTTCTCCGTTTTATGAAGCGCACAGTTTTACGTTATTGTATATTTAAACTACACCATCTGCACACTGCGGATTAAGCTAATCTCTGCACTACTTTAACCTCTTCTCATGGTCTGGCAATATTTTTGCAGATTTTTCCAGAGAGTAGTTCATAATACTAGCGTTGCCGGATATGTAATTCTTGCAGACTTCTAATAGTCGATTCCCCCCCCCCCCTTCTTTCTGTTCACCTCCTCCTTTCCTTCATCCCCTCTCTATCCGTCTCCTCCAGTCCCTTTCTCTGTCTATCTCCTCCCCCTCCACCTCTTCCTCCAACTCCTATTTCTGTCAGCTTGCTTCTTCCGCTTTCATCTCCTACTTTCTCCTGTGTGCATCTCCCTCTCCATTTTCTAATTCCACCTTCTCCTCCCTCACCTTTTTGTCTATTCCTCCCTCCCCCTCGTTGTCTGTCCATCACCTACCTCCTCCTCTCTGCACGTTACTTCCCTCACCCCAATAGGAGGCTGGTGGAGCTTACCCTCACACTATTTCATTCCATCATTCCAGATTGTAGCTAATACGTGTACCAAATTTGGTTGAAATCAGGCCACCTACACAAGTATCAAATGGACTTTAAATATGTTTAACATAGTTAACACACATTTATACGAATATTTTATCTACATATCTAGCAAATTTCGTCCTGCATTTTATTTTCCTACTGCTCGATGTTTATGAAATCGTATCTGCTGATCTATGTGCTGTACAATGAAGTAATTTTACAGGGACATCCAGTGGTACATGTGGCTACTGTCGGCAAAATGTTTTGCGGATGGAATTGATAGAACGATGTAATAAATTTGATCGTCTTGAGTGATGCGGCAGTTTTCAGGTATCTCAGTGTTTATGACATTATATATGCTAACTACGTGTCATATAATGATATAATTTTTCTGGTACTTCCATTGGTATACGTGAACACCGTCTGCAAAATGTCTTGAATACTGTTAGTAGTAAAGATGTGACAGTAACGATAATGCTTGTGTGTAGGCTGGGAGCCCCACCTGCGGAGAGCCCGGCCGACTGGTGCAAGTCTTTTCAGCTGACGCCACTTCAACGAGTTGCGTATCGATGGGGACGACATGATGGTTAAGACAACACAGCACCCAGTCCCCGAGGGGAGAAAATCTCCGGTCTGGCCGAGATTCGAACCCGGCCCCTCGCATGGCATTCCGCCGTGCTGACCACTCAGCTCTGGATGCAGGCAGTAAAGAAGTAATAAATTAAAACTTTATGCGGCAGTTTTATTGCTTGAGCAGCGAAAATGTAATAAGCAATAAACTTTCCTCCTTTCACCATTTTGTGGGGTTCGTCAGCGACAGAAAGTTTTACAAAGGTATGAATGCGTTAAGCTCGTTGCAAGTGTCTAAGTGCTCTCATTCTCAAATACTGGATAAGTAAAGCATGGATGTTCGCGCATTGCGTGCTACGTTATTTTCCACATCCACCGCCAGCCCACTCCACCCCTTTGGTGGATAGGTGATTGCTGTTCCCACAGCTCCGATTTCCACACAGTATGTGATACGTACAAAAACAAAACGAGGATAATGGAATAAAGTCGAATTAAGTCGGGTGATGCTGAGGGAATTAGATTAGGAAATGAAACACTTAAAGTAGTAAAGGAGTTTTGCTATTTGGGGAGCAAAATAACTGATGATGGTCGAAGTAGAGAGGGTATAAAATGTAGACTGGCAATGGCAAGGAAAGCGTTTCTGAAGAAGAGAAATTTGTTAACATCGAGTATAGATTTAAGTGTCAGGAAGTCATTTCTGAAAGTATTTGTATGGAGTGTAGCAATGTATGGACGATAAATAGTTTGGACAAGAAGAGAATAGAAGCTTTTGAAATGTGGTGCTACAGAAGAATGCTGAAGATTAGATGGGTAGATCACTTAACTAATGAGGAAGTATTGAATAGGATTGGCGAGAAAAGAAGTTTGTGGCACAACTTGACTAGAAGAAGGTATCGGTTGGTAGGACATGTCCTGAGGCATCAAGGGATCACCAATTTAGTATTGGAGGGCAGCGTGGAGGGTAAAAATCGTAGAGGGAGACCAAGAGATGAATACACTAAGCAGATTCAAAAGGATGTAGGTTGCAGTAGGTACTGGGAGATGAAGAAGCTTGCTCAGGATAGAGTAGCATGAAGAGCTGCATCAAACCAGTCTCAGAACTGAAGACCACAACAACAACAATGTGATACGTGTGGCTAGTTTGGTCGAAATCGATCCAATGATATAGGAGGACATGTGCAGCATACCTACTGATAAACATACATACATTTTTATAATAGGTAGGATGCATCATCAATGAAGACCCTGCCGGCCGCGGTGGTCTAGCGGTTCAGGCGCTCAGTCCGGAACCGCGCGACTGCTACGGTCGCAGGTTCGAATCCTGCCTCGGGCATGGATGTGTGTGATGTCCTTAGGTTAGTTCTAAGTTCTAGGGGACTGATGACCACAGATGTTAAGTCCCATTGTGCTCAGAACCATTTGAACCAATGAAGACTCTAAATCCAAGATAATATTCTGCCTCCTCCCTACCGAAAAATGATCAGTATGGGTACGGCATTCCCGAAGAAACTTGTGGACGTTCCTCGTCGAACAGAGACCGGCACTAACAAGGTTGGAAGCGTTGTTACATTCTACTCGCCTGATATATTCAAGGATTCTCACAAAGGTAGGCGTGCCGCCAATCATATCGCGCGTGCATTGTTAGTGACTGGTGAAAGGAAGCTTGTATTCTTGGATACACAATTTGTGTCGTAATAATGTAGAAATGCATTTTCAATGGCGTCCTGGAAGTTATCCGGTTGAAGTGTCGTCGGAGGAAAAGGCATTTGGTTAGTGGACTGAAATAACGCCGGTGGACGCTCGTGGGAAAGTCTGCTGAGATCGATATGACAGAGTCGATTGTTAAGAGCCGCCAGTAGCGCGGCCGCGGCCTTTTGTGGCGCGCAAGTTCCTCAGGAGCGTGGCGTTATATTGCGAAGCGAGCGCCGCCGCGGGCAGAGTGCGCCCCGCCGCTCTCGCTCTTTTCCTTTCTTCTTGCGTGACGGCGGCGGCAAATCCCGAGGGATAACAGTCGCAAACTCGGCGCACAAAGCCGCGGCCACCTGGGGTATGGTAATGGCCCCGGCCCCCCCTCGCCCCCCGGCCCTTGCTTATCACGATAAACTGGTTATCGCCGGCAGGCGCCCAGGGACTCCTGGGGGTGTGGCCGGGAGGGGAGGGGAGGCAGCAGGAATACAGCGCCGAGGGTCGCAGCCGGCAAAAGCGACGCCGCGTCCTCGTCGGGCAGAGCGGGGAAGAAAGTGGATTCTCGCCAAGGGCGGAAGGCAGGCAGGAAGGAAGGAACGTCGTAATGAAGAATACTTTCTTCCGCTTTTCCGTTTCCGACTCTCACTCTGGAGCGTAGGCACTGTTATAAGTGGCATTTGTGAAGCTCTTTCATCTTTTTTAACCTTGTAGTGATGGTTTTACTTAGTTCCAGGGTGTGAATAGAACTGTTATTATATATAAATCTGAGTTACGCTGACAAGGTCGCATTGAAAACATTGAAGTTAGCCAATCAGGTCGTCGCAGGTGCAAATTGAAGCAGCCTGCCGCAGACGTGTCGCCGAACTTGTTCTTCGTAACCTTTCATCGAACCGAACAAACTAAGCCTTTGCTCGCCTAGCTTAAATTCATCGCTTGCGAAAAAGGCACATTTTGATTGGTAATGAGAATTTAAATATTGCTAAACAACTCGTAAACGGTGCAACATATAGTTCTTTCTTAACAATTCTTTCTCGACACAAACTCACCTGCAACACCCTTGCAAGATTTTCGGACTATTTCCAATCACTTGCAGCTAACGAACTAGTGGGATAACATATCCAATTGTAATAATTACTGTAGCAGTAAAAGGGGTTCCCATCGCCGTTGGAAGAGGAGATGCCAACTGTCGTCCGTGACAAATGAATTTCTTAAGTTCCGTCTGCGTCTTATCACTGCACATTTATGCTAGACAGCTTTTCCGAGGCCCTCTTGGCAACCACACCGTTTTGTTAAGAAAGCAGGAATCTCTCTGCCAACATACTGCCGAACACAGTAAATGGCAACATACAGCCGCCTGTGTAAAAATAAACTCTATTCCCGGTAAAGCGCCCAGTGTCTCCCGTTGTTAATATGATAATGCGACTGCGTGCACTATTTTGCACGTAAACATGGCGCGCATTGTCACTGTAAGGTGAGACAGGTTGCAGCACCAAGTAGATACGTGAATTGGTGTATACCATACCGATGTAAATTGAACACTGAGTCAGTTCCGTGAGGCACGAAGCAGGCTACAACTACCTCTTAGTGGTCGCTCGCAATGAAAAACATCAGGCGATAACCGCCATATCCAGACCATTGTAGCAGGTGTTTAAAGGACAATACCACAGAACTGTGTGCTGCCCCTATAGAGGGCTGCGACCATGCGAAGGGAATACAGAAGTTCTACATGATCTAACCATTCATTACGAGGGACAATACAAACATTTTCCACCAAATCCGCCCCCTCCCCCTAAAGAAAATAACCGTGGTATGCAATGAAAATGGGCAAGGGAACACCTGAAATAGAAGATGGATCAGTGGGGTTCGGTTCTCTTCACTGATGAGTGCACGATTTGACTGACGCCTGATGATAATTGCAGGATGCGGGAGACGACCACTTGCCAATGCACGTCTCACATATTCAGTCACACGGTGCCAGTAGGCAGGTGGAGAATTTATATACGAACCGGCTATGTGGACTTGCCGACTGCGATGTTTCCGACGTTGTAGGTGCTACAGGTACCGCGCCGCTTTCGATCAACCGTTTTGCACCGTAGAATTTACGACCAGTGTCGGCTACAGTTGATTTACCCCGCCATTTATGGGCAGCTGGATGTGCTGTCACCGTCAGTCAGACAGTGACCTGGGGTCTTAGCTTCCTTCCAGTTCACTGTGCTACTTGAGTTCTGTAAATTGTGTGCAATGGAAGTAATTACACGCTACAGTTGATTTACCCCGCCATTTACGGGCAGCTGGATGTGCTGTCACCGTCAGTCAGACAGTGACCTGGGGTCTTAGTTTCCTTCCAGTTCACTGTGCTACTTGAGTTCTGTAAATTGTGTGCAATGGAAGTAATTACAACAATGTCCGCCAGCGTAACTGAGTGCACAGCGCGCCGACTTATCAAGCCGATGGGGGGGGGGGGGTTCGATTCATCGCCGGGGTGGAGTTTTTCTCCGCTCAAAGACCAGGTGTTTGTATCGTCTTCATCATCATCATTTCATTCTCATCGACGCCCAAGTGGCGAAAATGGCGTCACCTCAAAAGACTTGCACCAGGCGATCAGGTCTACCCGCCGGGAGGCCCTCGCCACACGACCTTTCATTTCATTACAACAATGAAAGGGAAGCCGTTTATTCTCATCGATGGTCATTACTACTGGATGCACAGAAGATGTGCTGAGTACGAAGTGTTCATGTGTGAATTCCGAACGGAGTAATTACCGTGGTCGTTTAAAAATTGCATACGACAGAATCATGGTTGAACAGCAACAATCTTGCCCATATGACGAAACAGATGTGCAGGTAAAATACCGTATGCATAAATGCAGGAAAAGAGTAAATGCAGAAAAATAGACTGTTTTCCAAATTTTTAAAGCGAAATTTCAAGATTTGCAAGACAGAGGTCTAAATTTCGCCGGAAAGATGCCAAATCAATAGAACTCGAAGACGACCGCACAGAACTAGAAGTGGAGCTATAGGGACGAGCCAGAACCTATGTTCTACTTCGGAGATTGAGCTGAACGGAAAGATACTGAAATTAACTGAATATGATAGCGTTTTGATAACTGAGGACGGGTCTGTTCCAGACAAAAGGCTTCTGGTGTTCGAATGTGAATAAGTGAAGAAAGCAATGTGTGAAAAGGCGTCTGATCTTACGGGCGGCACATTTGATAGTTGTTCGAAACAGTTCAAACAACTATACACACCATACGTCGACGTCGAGAGCACAGAAGAGGAGACGAAGATTTTACTGTTTTATTTGCTTTCTTCCCAAACAAAATTCAAAATACGTATGAAAGATTTTTTTCAGCTCTGAACAATAAGATACCCGGCAGATCATCGAATACTGCAGCGTTAGACTTTGATATGGCGACAATTAAAGCTATTTTGCCTTCACCTAATACGTTTGAAAAAAAGTACAAGAACTGAGAAGCAAGTGTGGAAGAAAAATTCGACTGTATGGCCACATTCGTGCTGCAGTGGCACATCTTCCACTTAACAGTGCTGATGAATCGTAGCCATTTAAATCTCGGTATAAGGTTAAAACATACCAACTGTTACCCACGACAGCTCTCGAATACTGGAGCCAAGTGGTGCATGAGGAGGGCATGGGCAGGAGCGCTATTAAATTGGCTCTACATTATACAACGTGGACAATCTACAACAAATTTAATAATATTTAACATGGTTTATGTTCACTGATTGTAAAAGATGTCCCATTTCATATATCGCCCTCTTAGGGGAATTTTTTGTCCGCCCCCGGTAGCTAAGCCGGCACGGTGGCTCAGCGTGGTCGGTCAGAGAGCTGGTTGGCCTCTGTAATAAAAAAAATGAGTGGGAGATGTCATGTGACGATCGCAACGACCAAACTCAACGATCTAAAAAAAAAGAACAAGTCGTCAACGCGACAGAACGTCAATCCTAAGGGCCCGGGTTCGATTCCCGGCTGCGTCGGAGATTTTCTCTGCTCAGGGACTGGGTGTTGAGTTGTCCTCATCCCCATTGACGCGCAAGTCGCCGAAGTGGCGTCAAATCGAAAGACTTGCACCCGGCGAACGGTCTACTCGACGGGAGGCCCTAGTCACACGACATTTTTAGGGACATTTTAAATTTTTCACTTTGTGAAATAGTTATGTTCTTCCTCAGGGTCAAGATATTTCCATACCAAATTTAGTCGAAATCGGCTTGGAGGTTTAGTCGTGAAAACATCACAGAAAAGGTTACTTTCGCATGTATTATATTAGTATGGAAGTAGGGGCTTTTGGACTAAAAGCGTTAAATTTCATTGAATCAATGTTATATGGAAAATGTGAAGCAATAAAGGTGTTTTCACAAATATGATAAAGTTAAAAAAATCTTAGGGTAAATAGCTTTTTCAAAAAGTAAAACATGTTTCCCTAATTTGCATTACATACTTCAAATCAATAAATAGCCTGTGCTACACACTTTCTAAAGTAACCTATGTTTTTCCTCAGAGCTGTAGCTGTCTGCATGGCAAATTTCATGAAGATACGTTCAGCCGTTTAGTTGTGCAGCAAGAGAGATATTGTAATGTTAGTGTGGATAACTGGCTGGAGCCGTAACCTGCACGGCCGTCCACTTTGGCTAGTGCAGCCCGTTCTTTCCGCCAAGACAAGAAATGTTCTGTCCCGAGAGTTTCAGCGAGTAATAACCCAGGAAATGTCGCGATGAGTTACGAGCTGTGCTCAGCCAATAGCAAGCGAAGATGCTATTTACGGCTGGGTTGTTGAGCTGTAGCTTCTCAGCAAGACTCCGCCGTTGGCCTCTACCCATACTGTAGGTCTTGTGGTGTAATGCAACGTATTACTAGTTACTCGATACCTATTTAATATAATGTTGCCGAGCGGTTGTAGGCGCTTCAGTCCGGAACCAATCTGCTGCTACAGTCGCAGGTTCGAATCCTACCTCGGGCATGGATATGTGTGATGTCCTTAGGTTAGTTAGGTTTAAGTAGTTCTAAGTCTAGGGGACTGATGACCTCAATGTTAAGTCCCATAGTGCTTAGAGCCATTTGAACCACTTATTTAATATAAGCATCACACAACGCTAGAAGTGGTGTTACATGATATTAGGTGTTGTGTCCGCCAGGACAAGAAATATTCTGCCCCGAGCATTTCAGCCAGTGATAACACAGGAAATTTCGCAATGAGTTACAAGGCCGAGCTTTGCTCAGCCAATAGCAAGTGAAGATGCTGTTTCCGGCTGGGTTGCTAAGCTGTAGCTTCTCACCAAGACTCCGCCGTTGGCCTCTACCCATACTACAGGTCTTGTGCTGTAATGCAACATATTACTATTTACTCGATACTTATTTGATATAAGGATCACACAACGCTGTAGGTGGTGTTACATGATATTAGATGTTGTGTCCGGTGATAACTTCTTTTTTTTCAGTTTGCTTCTGAAGGAAGCAGTGGTAGCGTATTCGTTGGTACTGAAGGAAAAGTCAGCAAGTGTGTAGCAGTATAATTACGTGATTACAGCAACTAGTGAAACTGTTTGAGGGTGAGGCGGAACATGTCGTGTCAGCAGTGCTCAGCCAGTGTGTTTATCAGGCAGCCTATGGCTGCTGCGACGAGGTGTGTCGGCCGTGCAAACTGGGGCGCGCACTACGGCGGAACAAACAGGCGATCGGCGCTGCGCGGTCGGGCCGTGCCGTCCTTCCGCTCTGCCTGCACCCACAACCGACCGCCTCTTAAAGGGAAGCGGCCGGCGGGGCGGCTGCCGTTCCGAACCACGGCTCCAACCCAGGACCACAGTTGCCTGCCGTCTTTAATATCTCGGATCAGAGGCAAGGAGATTGTAAGTGCAGAAGCTGTCATGAAGGATAAAGCTGCAGGCTCTCTGCTGGCTCATCGCTGGTCAGGTAGGCATCTCGCTCCCCCTTAGGATCCGAGCAGAACACGTGGGCAGGGGTTTGCTACTTATTGGGAGCTCCAATGTTAGGCGCGTTAAGGAGCCCCTTAGGAAGATAGCGTTCAGGGCTGGAAAGACAGCCGATGTGCCCTCGGCTGTCGAATGGGTTCTCAAACCATCCTTAATTCTTACAAGCTGTTGGCGAAGGTGGTGAAGACTGCTGGCCCCGCACGTGGGGTGCAAGCAGAGCTCGCAATTTGCGGCATCGTTCCCAGAGTTGATCGGAGCCCTTTAGCATGGCGCCGTGTGGAGGGTTTCAACCAAAGGCTTCGTCGTCTCTACGACGGTCTCGGCTGCATATTTCTGCAGCTGCGTTATCGGGCGGGCATTTGTACGACTCCCCTTGATAGGTGAGATGTGCAGCACACAAAGGAAGCTGTTGCTCGGGTAGCAGAGTACTTGTAGATCTCACAGGGTTATATATTTTTTCTTTTTTTTGGGCTAGGCGGTAGTTTGATGTACTCTCATGAACAGTCGATACGCATATAGGGAAAGCCGACGGCGTTCAGAGTAAAGAAAATTCGACTGCAAAAATTTTATCAGTAAACTGTCAAAGTATTCGTAACAAAGTTCCCGAATTTGCTGCCCTCCAGTAAAGTTCTCAGCCTCAAATTATTCTTAGGGCTCAGAGCTCGCTAAAATCCGAAGTAAAAAGCTCTCAGCTATTCAGTGAGTCTTGGCATGTTTAATGGAAACACAGATTAGAGCCGTAGGATGGGGAAAGCTCATTGCAGTTGACAAAAATATTGTCTCTACTGAAGCTGAAATTGAGTGCGTAGTGAAGTTGTCTGGTCATCATAACAAGGATAGGTGTAGCCATATTAATTGTTGGATGTTTTTCCCGACCACCCGACCCCGCTGTGGCAGTTGTAGAGTCATTCAAAGAAAGGCTCTAGTCAGTTGCCCATAAATACCCAGATTATGCAGTACTAGTTGCTAGTGACTTTAAGCTTCCTAGTATACACTGGGACGTGCTTGGATTCATTGCAGGGGATACACACAAACAGCCTAGTGAAGTACTTTTGAACACGTTTTCAAAAAATTGCCTTGAGCAGCTAGCTCGGCAGCCAGCAGACCGGACCTTACCGATGCCGTCAATATAGAGACGGGTCATGATCATGATGTCATCATAGCGACTATAGTTATAAAGGTTAATAAATTAGTCAAAATGACTAAGAGAGTGTTTCTACTAGTAAAAGCAGGACCAGTATAGTGACGAGGATTAGTGATCATGATGTCGTCACACCAGCTACTGTTACGAAAGTTAATAAATCAGTCAAGACGGCTAGAAGAGTATTTCTGCCAGAAAAAGCAGATAAGCAGTTGTTAGCATCTCACTTCGACGATGAACTGCAGTCCTTTAGTTCCAGAGTGATGGCCATAGAGGAATTAGGGGCAAAGTTTAAACAGATTGTAAATCGTGGACAAGCATGTGCCTAGTAAATGGACTAAGGATGGAAATGACCCATCGTGGTTTAGTAACGAAACTAGGAAAATGCCGAGGAGGCAAAGGCTTTGCACTCTCGGTTCAAAAGAGGACGCGCAAATGACGACAGGCAATGCTTAGTAGAGATTAGTGCGTCTGTGAAAAGATCTATGCGCTAAGCTTACAACAACTACCACCGTCAAACTTGGCTAAAGATATGTAGGAGAACCCGAAAAAATTGTGGTCCTATGTAAAATCACTAAGCGTGTCTAAGGCTTCCATTCAGTCACTCGTTGACCAGTCTTGTTTGTCAGTAGAAGATAACAAAATGAAGGCCAAAGTTTTAAATTCAACGTTTAAGAAATCACGCAGGAGAATAGTACAAACGTACCATCGTTTGACAATCCCCTATAGATAACACAGTAATAAGCATCCCTGACGTAAAGAAACAACTGAAAGAGTTGAAAACAAATAACGCTCCAGGTCCGAATACAATCTCAATTCGTTTTTACAAAGAGTATTCTACGTCATTGGCCTCTTACTTACTTTGCATTTATCGCGAATCTTTTGACCAGCGCAAAGCGCCAAGCGATTGGGAAGAAGCGCAGGTGACTCCTCTATATAAGAAGTTTAAAAGAACACGGACTCGCAAAATTATTGACCAATATCCTTAACATCGGTTTGCTGCAGAATTCTGGCGCAAATTCTGAATTCGAATATAATAAGTTTCCTAGAGACCGAAAAGCTCATGTCTACGATTCAGCCTGGCTTTATAAAGCATCTCTCGTGCGAAACCTGGCTTGCTCCTTTCTCTCATATACTGCGAACTATGGATGACGAGCAACGGGCTGATCCATATTTCCAGATTTTCGAAAAGCTTTCGATACGGTACTCTAAAGCAGACTGTTAACGAAAGTATGTGCATACGGAATAGGTTCCCAGATATGCGACTGGCTCGAAGACTTCTTGAGTAATGGATCCCAGTATGTTGTCCTGGGCGGCGAATGTTTAACGGAGACAAGGGTTACATCAGGGTATGTAGATAAGTGACTTGGGAGACAGGGTGGGCAGCGGTCTGCGGTTGTCTGCTGATGACTCTGTGGCGTACAGGAAGGTGCTGATGATAAGTGTTTATACAAGACGACCTAGACAAAATTTCTAGTTGGTGTGATGAATGGCAGCTGGATTCAAAAATGGTTCAAATGGCTCTAAGCATTATGAAGCTTAACATCTGAGGTCACCAGTCCCTTAGACTTAGAACTACTTAAACCTGACTAGCCTAAGGACAGCACACACATCCATGCCCGAGGCAGGATTCGAACCTGCGACCACAGCGATCGCACGGTTCCAGACTGTAGCGTCTAGAACCGCTCGGCCAACCCGGCCGGCATCGGTACGTTCGATCAGCATGCAAGTGCTACATGCAAGTGTTACGGATATGCTTTGAGAGCTCAAGTGGGAATCCCTGGAGAGAGGAAGATATTCATTTCAAAGAACACTACTGAGGAAGGTTAGATAATCGGCTTTTGACGCTGACTGCAGAACGACCCTACTGCCGCCAACATACATTTCGCGTAGGGACCATAAAGATAAGATACGAGAAATTAAGAGTCATTCGGAGGCGGATAGAAAATTCGTTTTTTCCTCGCTCTGTCTATGAGTAGAACAGAAAAGGAAATGACTAGTGTGGTACATCGTTCCCTCCGCCACGCACCGTACATTGGATTGTGGAGTATGTATGTTGATGTAGAACCCGTACTGTGCGGCTGTTCAAGTCGTTTATTAACTGCATTACTTACTGTGTGTGTGTGTGTGTGTGTGTGTGTGTGTGTGTGTGTGTGTGTGTGTGTGTTTGTGTTTGTGTTTGTGTTTTTGTTTCGTTCCCACCAAAAATGTGGTTAGTTATTGTACAGGAGAAATAAGCAGTGGTATGGATGGACACTTTAAATATGGAGCGTCAGCACTGTTGATACTTCGACCTCTATTGACATCGGAGCTCTCCTCAAACATTTCAGCTCAGTAATTGCTACCTTTCACAGAAAACAGTTTCACTAACAGCAAACTGCCTCTCTTATCGATAGCCACCCTATTCACTCGCGTTATGGCTTGTCAAATGACAATGTGGATGTCATACAGTCATACAACCAGTGTACACAGGCATTTTTCCACCTGCTGGCCAACACTGCAACCAATTTTTGCAGCGTTAATCGATTCCGCATTAACGCGTTAGCACATCTTCAAGCCTTGTGATAATTGCAGCACACGCTGGACCTACGTGAGATAAAAGAAGCAGTGAAATGGCAAAGAGACAAATGAAAAAATAATAAGTGACCTCCTCATTATTTCAAAAGTAATCGCGGTAACTATTAATACTTTTATCCCCTGTCAGACAAAATGGTCAGTGCCTTCATGGAGAAATCCTTGCTGTTGTTTACGAATCGATGATTGTACCCAGGCGTGCACCTCTTCGTCCGAAGCAAATCGACAGCCAAAAGTATGGAAATCGCACTGGGAGGGATCACGACTGTGTGGAAGACGTGTAAGGGTTTCCCAAAGAAACTTCTGCAGCTTAGTCCAAACGCCCAGGAAAGTTGACGAGCGGCATCATTCTGTGCAGGGTCCACATGTTACCACGGTTGTTTCGACTACGCTACAGAAGTTCCGCTGGGAAGCCCTTACATATCCTCCTTACTGTAACGATCCCTCCCCATCCCGTTTCCATGTTTTTGGAGCCCTCAAGAAAGCCATTCGTGGCCGTCAATTTGCTTTGGACGAAGAGGTGCACTCCCATGTAAAATCATGGCTCCGTCGGCAACCAAAACATTTTCCACGAAGGTACTGATCGACTTGTCTGAGAGTGGAATAAACGTGTTACCAGTCACGTCTATTACTTTTGAAGCAATAAACAATTTACTTACTATTTACCGTCTGTCTTGCTTCGATTTGGACGTCCAGTTGCGGTACTGGCTTGCAAATTCCACCCTTCGTCGCCGATGAACAGCAGTCAACACAGATACATGAATTAGATTCCTACTGTCGAACTCAGAACTCAGACGCAGCCACATTCGCTGACCGGTCGTTGAGCAGACCTGTTGGTAGCCTCTTGGTTCATCTGGGTGCAGTTACTTAACCGTTGCACGTATGTTCGTCCGTGGACATTTCCGCAGCCTTAGTTCACCACTGTCTTCTATGGTCCGAGCTGCACTGCACCACAGTTGCCTCGGCTCTGGGTTGGATAGTGCCGTTTTGCCAGTCACTCTATACCACGGTGACATGCGAACGGTTAGCCGCGCGGAGTGGCCGCACGGTTTGAGGCATCATGTCACGGACTGCGCGGCCCCTCCCGCCGGAGGTTCGAGTCCACCCTCGGGCATGGGTGTGTGTTGTTCTTAGCACAAGTCAGTTTAAGTCAGTTTAAGTAGTGTATAAGTCTAGGGACCGATGACCTAAGCAGTTTGCTCCCTTAGGAATTCACACACATTTGAACATTTTTTTGCGAACAGTCAACAAAACTTAGCCGTTTCGTAAATGATTCCACCCTTGGCCGAAAGCTAATGATCATGCTAAATAGCTCCGTTTCCGCATTACGATAGCGGCTGCGCTGTTTTTCCGGTCCTCCGACGTGTTTTTACAGGGTGTTTCAAAAATGACCGGTATATTTGAAACGGCAATAAAAACTAAACGAGCAGCGATAGAAATACACCGTTTGTTGCAATATGCTTGGGACAACAGTACAATTTCAGGCAGACAAACTTTCGAAATTACAGTAGTTACAATTTTCAACAACAGATGGCGCTGCGGTCTGGGAAACTCTATAGTACGATATTTTCCACATATCCACCATGCGTAGCAATAATATGGCGTAGTCTCTGAATGAAATTACCCGAAACCTTTGACAACGTGTCTGGCGGAATGGCTTCACATGCAGATGAGATGTACTGCTTCAGCTGTTCAATTGTTTCTGGATTCTGGCGGTACACCTGGTCTTTCAAGTGTCCCCACAGAAAAAAGTCACAGGGGTTCATGCTGGCGAATAGGGAGGCCAATCCACGCCGCCTCCTGTATGTTTCGGATAGCCCAAAGCAATCACACGATCATCGAAATATTCATTCTGGAAATTAAAGACGTCGGCCGTGCGATGTGGCCGGGCACCATCTTGCATAAACCACGAGGTGTTCGCAGTGTCGTCTAAGGCAGTTTGTACCGCCACAAATTCACGAAGAATGTCCAGATAGCGTGATGCAGTAATCGTTTCGGATCTGAAAAATGGGCCAATGATTCCTTTGGAAGAAATGGCGGCCCAGACCAGTACTTTTTGAGGATGCAGGGACGATGGGACTGCAACATGGGGCTTTTCGGTTCCCCATATGCGCCAGTTCTGTTTATTGACGAAGCCGTCCAGGTAAAAATAAGCTTCGTCAGTAAACCAAATGCTGCCCACATGCATATCGCCGTCATCAATCCTGTGCACTATATCGTTAGCGAATGTCTCTCGTGCAGCAATGGTAGCGGCGTTGAGGGGTTGCCGCGTTTGAATTTTGTGTGGATAGAGGTGTAAACTCTGGCGCATGAGACGATACGTGGACGTTGGCGTCATTTGGACCGCAGCTGCAACACGGCGAACGGAAACCCGAGGCCGCTGTTGGATCACCTGCTGCACTAGCTGCGCGTTGCCCTCTGTGGTTGCCGTACGCGGTCGCCCTACCTTTCCAGCACGTTCATCCGTCACGTTCCCAGTCCGTTGAAATTTTTCAAACAGATCCTTTATTGTATTGCTTTTCGGTCCTTTGGTTACATTAAACCTCCGTTGAAAACTTCGTCTTGTTGCAACAACACTGTGTTCTAGGCGGTGGAATTCCAACACCAGAAAAATCCTCTGTTCTAAGGAATAAACCATGTTGTCTACAGCACACTTGCACGTTGTGAACAGCACACGCTTACAGCAGAAAGACGACGTACAGAATGGCGCACCCACAGACGGCGTTGTCGTCTATATCTTTCACATCACTTGCAGCGCCATCTGTTGTTGAAAATTGTAACTACTGTAATTTCAAAAGTTTGTCCGCCTGAAAATGTACTGTTGTCCCAAGCATATTGCAACAAACGGTGTATTTCTATCGCTGCTCGTTTAGTTTTTATTGCCGTTTCAAATATACCGGTCATTTTTGAAACACCCTGTATATACCGTCCACTACTAGTTCTATCACGTGCCGCCTGTGATTGGTTGCTGCACGTTACGTCTAATGCTGGTGGTGGTTACAGTAGTGTGACGGGGCCGTGTAAATACCCTAAGTCCCGAACTACAAACTTTCCATCATCGTGACAGATTTTTCACAACTTTGTAGAACCGCAGTCCAAAAAAGGTGACTTTCACGCCTCAATTCTACTTATGTTGTTTTGGGATCTTGTTCTCACGTGTTGGAACTGGATGTCGTTGTCCTGTGTTCATCAGGAAGTCAGATTTTCAGCGTTTAGGAGCACATTTCACCTAATACTTGATTTGCACTGCGTTTGTTTTTTAAAATAAGTGTGTTGATTGTGTGTGTTTACTATTTAAACTGTTTCCAATAGTCGTGCGTGTCTTACCGCCGTCTGTTTGCATTTTGATGGCTGTACGCTGTTTGCTGTTTCTTTGGTTTTTATGCACGTGGATGTGTTATTTTGTGCTGTGTGTGATGCTCTGGACAAAGAGGGGAATTAAGAGGAGCGAGACGCATTTGTTGAATTTTTTGTGGAAGGTGGGAAATGCTGAGTAACTTATTACTAAATGTTGTTACGTTCTACGTCTCGGCTTGTTGTTGCTTTAAAGAGTAATATGACGAGCGAGCTGTTACTTTGCATGTGGAAACTTTCCTGTAATGACAAGTGTTTTCTTTGGCGTTTGCTCACGCCCACATTTACTTAAATGCCCAGGGAAGACAGATTGGACATTAAGCTGAAGCTTTTGCACAGTGTTACACGTTTGTTCTCGTGCTTCAGCAGTACGTAGTGACCACTGTGCGAGGGCACTGCCAGCTGAGAGACAGGGCGTGTCTTCTTCAGCCTCTCCCCTTTTTTTATTGTGGACTGCAGCGGGAAATCGCTAATGTCTGTGGTAAAGATGGGCGTAACTAACTTCGTTGTGTCACTGTGATCTTTGGATGATACAACAGGCATAGTGTATCATAACTAGTCATAAAAAAGTATTAGCAGATCCCAGAAACGTTGATTAGACAAATAGGTACTATAGCAAATATTTCGACGGTTGGTGTAGCCCTTGTGGAGAAAAAATTCGGCACTTCGTCCTTCAGGCAACAAAATTTGGGTACTGAGGTTGGTCAGGGGGAAGCATTTCCCCTTGCGGGGAGGGAGGTGGGGGCTTCAGGCTCTTAACTAACATCAGGGCATCCCTTAAATACAACAGAGTAACCTTATATCTATAGTAAAAGGTAATTGTCCAGCTCCTCATTTATGCAAAATACAGTTACAAGTAAAAGAGTAATAGACTCAGAATTCGACGTGCTACAACCTTACGTTATTTAGGCAACTATTTTTTGCTGACCTGTTAACGTGGCGGCTATTCCTATAAGGTAATAATTAACAACTATTCCCGACAAATCTAGGAGATATTGCCATCACAACATTGTCATCACACATAAAACTCAGTAAAGCCCATAGTAACACCCTGATTTTGCTGAAGCACAACAATAAGCGTGTAACACTGTGCACATCTTCTCCCCCCCATCCCAAACTGCCTCCCCCTCAAAGGAAAACACACACACACACACACACACACACACACACACACACACATATACACATACACACACACACACACACACACACACACACACACACACACACACACACACATGTTTGTGTGTGTGTGTGTGTGTGTGTGTGTGTGTGTGTTTTGCGTATGCAGATATTGAAATCATTGGCACCTAAATACACTCCTGGAAATGGAAAAAAGAACACATTGACACCGGTGTGTCAGACCCACCATACTTGCTCCGGACACTGCGAGAGGGCTGTACAAGCAATGATCACACGCACGGCACAGCGGACACACCAGGAACCGCGGTGTTGGCCTTCGAATGGCGCTAGCTGCGCAGCTTTTGTGCACCGCCGCCGTCAGTGTCAGCCAGTTTGCCGTGGCATACGGAGCTCCATCGCAGTCTTTAACACTGGTAGCATGCCGCGACAGCGTGGACGTGAACCGTATGTGCAGTTGACGGACTTTGAGCGAGGGCGTATAGTGGGCATGCGGGAGGCCGGGTGGACGTACCGCCGAATTGCTCAACACGTGGGGCGTGAGGTCTCCACAGTACATCGATGTTGTCGCCAGTGGTCGGCGGAAGGTGCACGTGCCCGTCGACCTGGGACCGGACCGCAGCGACGCACGGATGCACGCCAAGCCCGTAGGATCCTACGCAGTGCCGTAGGGGACCGCACCGCCACTTCCCGGCAAATTAGGGACACTGTTGCTCCTGGGGTATCGGCGAGGACCATTCGCAACCGTCTCCTTGAAGCTGGGCTACGGTCCCGCACACCGTTAGGCCGTCTTCCGCTCACGCCCCAACATCGTGCAGCCCGCCTCCAGTGGTGTCGCGACAGGCGTGAATGGAGGGACGAATGGAGACGTGTCGTCTTCAGCGATGAGAGTCGCTTCTGCCTTGGTGCCAATGATGGTCGTATGCGTGTTTGGCGCCGTACAGGTGAGCGCCACAATCAGGACTGCATACGACCGAGGCACACAGGGCCAACACCCGGCATCGTGGTGTGGGGAGCGATCTCCTACACTGGCCGTACACCACTGGTGATCGTCGAGGGGACACTGAATAGTGCACGGTACATCCAAACCGTCATCGAACCCATCGTTCTACCATTCCTAGACCGGCAAGGGAACTTGCTGTTACAACAGGACAATGCACGTCCGCATGTATCCCGTGCCACCCAACGTGCTCTAGAAGGTGTAAGTCAACTACCCTGGCCAGCAAGATCTCCGGATCTGTCCCCCATTGAGCATGTTTGGGACTGGATGAAGCGTCGTCTCACGCGGTCTGCACGTCCAGCACGAACGCTGGTCCAACTGAGGCGCCAGGTGGAAATGGCATGGCAAGCCGCTCCACAGGACTACATCCAGCATCTCTACGATCGTCTCCATGGGAGAATAGCAGCCTGCATTGCTGCGAAAGGTGGATATACACTGTACTAGTGCCGACATTGTGCATGCTCTGTTGCCTGTGTCTATGTGCCTGTGGTTCTGTCAGTGTGATCATGTGATGTATCTGACCCCAGGAATGTGTCAATAAAGTTTCCCCTTCCTGGGACAATGAATTCACGGTGTTCTTATTTCAATTTCCAGGAGTGTATGTACCCACTTCAGTGTATTAGCTGTTTGTGTCTAACGTTCTTCCCACAGACTTATTTTTGGTCATCAGTCTACTGACTGGTTTGATGCGGCCCGCCACGAATTCCTTTCCTGTGCTAACCTCTTCATCTCAGAGTAGCACTTGCAACCTACGTCCTCAATTATTTGCTTGACGTATTCCAATCTCTGTCTTCCTCTACAGTTTTTGCCCTCTACAGCTACCTCTAGTACCATGGAAGTCATTCCCTCATGTCTTAGCAGATGTCCTACCATCCTGTCCCTTCTGCTTATCAGTGTTTTCCACATATTCCTTTCCTCTCCGATTCGGCGTAGAACCTCCTAATTCCTTACCTTATCAGTCCATCTAATTTTCAACATTCGTCTATAGCACCACATCTCAAATGCTTCGATTCTCTTCTGTTTCGGTTTTCCCACAGTCCATGTTTCACTACCATACAATGCTGTACTCCAGACGTACATCCTGAGAAATTTCTTCCTCAAATTAAGGCCGGTATTTGATATTAGTAGACTTCTCTTGGCCAAAAATGCCTTTTTTGCCATAGCGAGTCTGCTTTTGATGTCCTCTTTGCTCCGTCCGTCATTGATTATTTTACTGCCTAGGTAGCAGAATTCCTTAACTTCATTGACTTCGTGACCATCAATCCTGATGTTAAGTTTCTCGCTGTTCTCATTTCTACTACTTCTCATTACCTTCGTCTTTCTCCTATTTACTCTCAAACCATACTGTGTACTCATTAGACTGTTCATTCAGTTCAGCAGATCATTTAATTCTTCTTCACTTTTACTCAGGATAGCAATGTCATCAGCGAATCGTATCATTGATATCCTTTCACCTTGTATTTTAATTCCACTACTGAACCTTTCTTTTATTTTCATCATTGCTTCCTCGATGTACAGATTGAAGAGTAGGGGCGAAAGGCTACAGCCTTGTGTTACACCCTTCTTAATACGAGCACTTCGTTCTTGATCGTCCACTCTCATTATTCCCTCTTGGTTGTTGTACATATTGTTTATGACCCGTCTCTCCCTATAGTTTACCCCTACTTTTTTCAGAATCTCGAACAGCTTGCACCATTTTATATTGTCGAACGCTTTTTCCAGGTCGACAAATCCTATGAAAGTGTCTTGATTTTTCTTTAGCCTTGCTTCCATTATTAGCCGTAACGTCAGAATTGCCTCTCTCGTCCCTTTACTATTCCTAAAGCCAAACTGATCGTCACCTAGCGCATTCTCAATTTTCTTTTCCATTCTTCTGTATATTATTCTTGTAAGCAGCTTCGATGCATGAGCTGTTAAGCTGATTGTGCGATAATTCTCGCACTTGTCAGCTCTTATCGTCTTCGGAATTGTGTGAATGATGCTTTTATGCTTTTCTGAAAGTCAGATGGTATATCGCCAGACTCATATATTCTACACACCAACGTGAATAGTCGTTTTGTTGCCACTTCCCCCAATGATTTTAGAAATTCTGATGGAATGTTATCTATCCCTTCTGCTTTATTTGACCGTAAGTCCTCCAAAGCTCTTTTAAATTCCGATTCTAATACTGGATCCCCTATCTCTTCTAAATCGACTCCTGTTTCTTCTTCTATCACATCAGACAAATCTTCACCCTCATAGAGGCTTTCAATGTATTCTTTCCACCTATCTGCTCTCTCCTCTGCATTTAAGAGTGGAATTCCCGTTGCACTCTTAATGTTACCACCGTTGCTTTTAATGTCACCAAAGGTTGTTTTGACTTTCTTGTATGCTGAGTCTGTCCTTCCGACAATCATATCTTTTTCGATGTCATCACATTTTTCCTGCAGCCATTTCGTCTTAGCTTCCCTGCACTTCCTATTTATTTCATTCTTCAGCGACTTGTATTTCTGTATTCCTGATTTTCCCGGAACATGTTTGTACCTCCTCCTTTCATCAATCAACTGAAGTATTTCTTCTGTTACCCATGGTTTCTTCGCAGCTACCTTCTTTGTACCTATGTTTTCCTTCCCAACTTCTGTGATGGCCCTTTTTAGAGATGTCCATTCCTCTTCAACTGTAGTGCCTACAGCGCTATTCCTTATTGCGGTATCTATAGCGTTAGAGAACTTCAAACGTATCTCGTCATTCCTTAGTACTTCCGTATCCCACTTCTTTGCGTATTGATTCTTCCTGACTAATGTCTTGAACTTCAGCCTACTCTTCATCACTACTATATTGTGATCTGAGTCTATATCTGCTCCTGGGTACGCCTTACAATCCAGTATCTGATTTCGGAATCTCTGTCTGACCATGATGTAATCTAATTGAAATCTTCCCATATCTCCCGGCCTTTTCCAAGTATACCTCCTCCTCTTGTGATTCTTGAACAGGGTATTCGCTATTACTAGCTGAAACTTGTTACAGAACTCAATAAGTCTTTCTCCTCTTTCATTCCTTGTCCCAAGCCCATATTCTCCTGTAACCTTTTCTTCTACTCCTTCCCCTACAACAGCATTCCAGTCGCCCATGACTATTAGATTTTCGTCCCCCTTTACATACTGCATTACTCTTTCAATATCCTCATACACTTTCTCTATCTGTTCATCTTCAGCTTGCGACGTCGGCATGTATACCTGAACTATCGTTGTCGGTGTTGGTCTGCTGTCGATTCTGATTGGAACAACCCGGTCACTGAACTGTTCACAGTAACACACCCTCTGCCCTACCTTCCTATTCATAAAGAATCCTACACCTGTTATACCATTTTCTGCTGCTGTTGATATTACCCGATACTCATCTGACCAGAAATCCTTGTCTTCCTACCACTTCACTTCACTGACCCCTACTATATCTAGATTGAGCCTTTGCATTTCCCTTTTCAGATTATCTAGTTTCCCTACCACGTTCAAGCTTCTGACATTCCACGCCCCGACTCGTAGAACGTTGATTATTCAATCTTTTTCTCATGGTAACCTCCCCCTTGGCAGTCCCCTCCCGGAGATCCGAATGGGGGACTATTCCGGAATCTTTTGCCAATGGAGAGATCATCATGACACTTCTTCAAATACAGGCCACATGTCCTGTGGATACACGTTACGTGTCTTTAATGCAGTGGTTTCCATTGCCTTCTGCATCCTCATGTCGTTGATCATTGCTGATTCTTCCGCCTTTAGGGGCAATTTCCCACCCCTAGGACAAGAAGTGCCCTGAACCTCTATCCACTCCTCCACCCTCTTTGACAAGGCCGTTGGCAGAATGAGGCTGACTTCTTATGCCGGAAGTCTTCGGCCGCCAATGCTGGTTATTTATCGAAATTTAGGCAGTGGCGGTGATCGAACACGGGACCGAAAACGTTTTGATCATGAATCAAAGACGGTACCCCTAGCCCACGAACTAGTCACGTAATTTACTACATGATATTTTCACATGGTTGCAACTGCACTACTAACTGCACTAAGTCAGTCATTATAGACTTATGTTTTCGTGTGTTTTGTGTCCATGTATACACAGATCAACACCTGACATGCTTCCCACCATATCAATAACATACACCGAACGGATTTTAATATTAGTGGGCGTGACTTGTCAGTATTGACTGGAATACTTTCTTCCAAATTCTGAAGGTGGCAGGGGTAAAATACAGGGAGCAAAAGGCTATTTACAATTTGAACAGAAACCAGATGGCAGTTGTAAGAGTCGAAGGGCATGAAAGGGAAGCAGCGGTTGGGAAGGGAGTGAGACAGGGTTGATGCCTCTCCCCGATGTTATTCAACCTGTATATTGAGCAAGCAAAAAACGAAACGAAAGAAAATTTAGAGTAGGAATGAAAGTCCAGAGAGAAGAAGCAAAAACTCCGAGGTTTGCCGATGACATTGTAATTCTGTCAGAGCCAGCAAAGGACCTGGTTCAAATGGTTCAAACGGCTCTGAGCACTATGCAACTTAACTTCTGAGGTCATCAGTCGCCTAGAACTTAGAACGAATTAAACCTAACTAACCTAAGGACATCACACACATCCACGCTCGAGGCAGGATTCGAACATGCGACCGTAGCAATCCCGCGGTTCCGGACTGAGCGCCTAGAACCGCTAGACCACCGCGGCCGACAAAGGACCTGGAAGAGCACTTGAACTGAATAGACGGTGTCTAGAAAGGAGGATACAAGATATACATGAACGAAAGCAAAACGAGGATAATGGAATGTAGTCGTGTTAGATCAGGTGATGCTGATGGAATTAGATTAGGAAATGACATACTTAACGTGATAGATGAGTTGTGCTATTTTGGGAGCAAAATAACTGATGATGGTCGAAGTAAAGAGGATATAAAATGTAGACTGGCAATGGCAAGGAAAGCGTTTCTGAAGAAGAGAAATTTGTTAACATCGAGTATAGATTTAAGTGTCAGGAAGTCATTTCTGGAAGTATTTGTATGGAGTGTAGCCATGTATGGAAGTGAAACATGGACGAGAAGAGAATAGAAGCTTCCGAAAAGTGGTGCTACAGAAGGATGCTGAAGATTAGATAGGTAGATAACATAACTAATGAGGAGGTATTGAATAGAATTGGGGAGAAGAGAAATTTGTGGCACAACTTGACTAGAAGAAGGGATCGGTTGGTAGGACACGTTCTGAGGCATCAAGGGATCACCAATTTAGTATTGGAGGGCAGCGTGGAGGGTAAAAATCGTAGAGGGAGACCAAGAGATGAATACATTAAGCAGATTCAGAAGGATGTAGGCTGCAGTACGTACTGGGAGATGAAGCAGCTTGCACAGGATAGAGTAGCACGGAGAGCTGCATCAAACCAGTCTCAAGACTGAAGACCAAAGCAACAACAACTTGTCAGTATTAAATACCGTTACGTTGCACCCTCTCCTAATTCGTCTAGTGCTTTCTCGGTAAAAAAAAAAAAAAAAAAAAAAATGCCACACCCCACACATTCCGAGCAGTGGTGCAGTGTCCTGCAGTCACTAGGCAGATAATGACTCCCACGCTACGCCACACACACAGTTTTTTAAGTGCGTGAAACATGCTCTATATTCCATGTCATAAGGTGCTGTTTTGGCAGTTACAGCTTCAACGAGAAGAAAAAGTTTATGTGTCCTGCTGCGAAGGTTCTGCACAGGGGGTGCCAGCAGATGCAAAGTGGGTGTGACGCAGTCAGGTACGTGGCGCCGCTGGCCACAGCTACGGAGGGCCGCCCTCCCCCTGCTGCCACCTGGCGAGTTCCCATGGGGCGAGCACGTATTATTCAAATCGCGGCAGCGTCGCCGGATCCCCAGCTTTGCCACCGCCCCCACCAGCACCGCTACACAGGAAGCACCCCCGCCGATTTAAATCTAACTTTTAAATTGGAAGCGGGCTCCGCCAGACAGCTCCCACGTCACTTCTAAAAAATAAGAAATTGCGTCGTCAGTGCGAAAACTGCTGCGCAAACTCAGACGTCTCGTGACGTCTTCGTAGCTCTCAGCTAATGGTTTCCTGATAACTGCTGCTGGCGACGCTCCGTGGCAAGCATTGCAGATACCTCGCTAAGCGTCAGAGTGAAAAAAAATTTGTGCACCTATTTAAATACACGGTTCAGTCATATTAATGTGACCACCGCCTATGTTCGACGTCAATATGCAATAGCCTCTCGCCGGATGCTGTGGCCGAGCGGTTATAGGTGCTTCAGTCCGGATCCACGCTGCTGCTACAATCGCAGGATCCTATCCTGCCTCGGGCATGTGTGTGTGTGATGTCCTTAGATTAGTTAGGTTTAAGTAGTTTTAAGTCTAGGGGACTGATGACCTCAGATGTTAAGTCCCATAGTGATTGAAGCCATTTGAATAGTCACTCACAGATGGCAGGTGGCAGCACTAGGAGTGGAGGGTATATAGAGCATGTCGGCGGGATGGGATGGGGTTGCGGGGGGGAGGGGGGGGGGCGCAAAACAGGGTAGTCCTTGTCGCAATGAGGAAACGGAGCGATTTATCTGACGTCCAGAAGGGCATGATCATTGACTTTCATACCAAGGGAAACGGTGAAGTCTGCAAATGTTCGTGCCGCCGTGGTTAGAGTATACCGTGCACGGCAACATTGCCCTGTAACGGACGCAGTGCACCATAGGCATAGATGAAAGTCACAGATGCACCAACGGCATTGATGAAATGAGTGGACGATGGCTGCGGAGACGTGTATGGGCGAATTGACGTGCAAATAATCGTACAGTGTAGGGTTTCTCGGCCAGTGTTGTCTTTAGTTGAGACTTCCGGGTACTGCTAGCCGGACGACCCCAGAAGATGTCTACCGCAGATGGAGACGAAACGCTAGGTGGAAATTTTATACATCGACCACGGCCTCTCAGCCCGGAAGTTTCAACTGAAGACGTGCAGCTGTTGAGCAACTGACCACCCGGACGAACAAAAGGACTGTCAACGGTGTCTTCTAGAGGGCCGTTCAGCGGACACTGCTGTAGGCGCCTGCTTCATGCGCCCGTGCTGCCCGGCGCTCCTCGGCGGCGCAGGCTGGAATCTGCACGCCAGTATCGCAACTGGACGTCAGCTGAGTGCCGACATTCGACCTTCTCAAATGAATCACGTTTTATGCTGTTGGCGTATGTTGCGTGAAACGTCTAAAAGCAGACAGCCTTCAACAATCGTCGGAAGGGTCCTGGAGGGATCATTACCTTCTAGGGAAATCTTTGTGACATTCTCTGGGTGATCTCGTCATTCCGGAAGCACAATGGATCGACACAAGTATGCGTCTATCTTTGGAGACCATGTCCACTTCTACATGCAGTTTATTTATCCCCGGCACAATAGTACCTAACAGCAGGACAATGCAACGTGTCACACAAAATGGTTCAAATGTCTCTGAGCACTATGGGACTTAACAGCGGAGGTCATCAGTCCCCTAGAACTTAGAACTACTTAAACCTAACTAACATAAGGACATCACACACATCCATGCCCAAGGCAGGACTCGAACCTGCGACCGTAGCGGTCACACGGTTCCAGACTGAAGCGCCTAGAAGCGCTCTGCCACTCCGGCCGGCCGTGTCACACAACTCGCAGTGAACGTGCGTGGCTCAAACAGAAGCAGTATCTGTTTACCGTACTCCTCAGGTCAATAAACTTTCCCAGATTTAAACACAATCGAGAAACCGGGAGGCCACGTCTGTTGGGCGGTCCTCGGCGGATGGTCAACCGAGAAACTTCACGCACTGGAACTAGCGTGGTTGCACATTCCTGTCGGTATGTTCCAGAACATATGAATGCTTAGTGTCTGATTTTTCGGATGTTTTCGACCGTCGCCGGTAATTCTGCTTAGTGTCCCGCTGCAGCTGACAGCAGTGATCTCCCTTCCATTTACGTACATTCCAGAATGTCATAGACTGTCTTCCTGTACGTCTCGTACTGCAAAGATCGTTAATGAGGCTTCTGACAGGAAATGTAGTCCATCAACAAAGTAGGTGGCTTACAAAACACTCTTTCGACCTATACTTGAGTATTGCTCATCAGTGTGGGATCCGTACCAGGTCGGGTTGACAGAGGAGATAGAGAAGATCCAAAGAAGAGCGGCGCGTTTCGTCACAGGATTATTTGGTAAGCGTGATAGCGTTACGGAGATGTTTAACGAACTCAAGTGGCAGACTCTGCAAGAGAGGCGCTCTGCATCGCTGTGTAGCTTGCTGTCCAGGTTTCGAGAGGGTGCGATTCTGGATGAGGTATCGAATATATTGCTTCCCCCTACTTATACTTCCCGAGGAGATCACGAATGTAAGATTAGAGAGATTCGAACGCGAACGGAGGCTTTCCGGCAGTCGTTCTTCCCGCGAACTATACGCGAGTTTAACAGGAAAGGGAGGTAAAGACAGTGGCACGTAAAGTGCCCTCCGCCACAAACCGTTGGGTGGCATGCGGAATATAAATGCAGATGTAGATGTAGATGTAGATGTCACATTAATGTGACCGGACAGTGTATAATGCCCGCGTATACCATTTTAGTGAAGGAGCTTAATAATGATATTGAAAGGAGTCAAAACAAGTATCCGTCCATGGGTAGGGTTGACAGTTACCAATGACGTAAGATGCGGTTGTTTCATTTCTTCTACATGGTTTGAAATACAGACATAAGACGAAAAATTGATGCCGCTACTATCTGGCGTTTCTTTTTTCATGTGCTACAGTCGTGAGCACCTATCGAAAATGACTGAAGGACGGTGAAATTACGAGTAGGCGAGCACATGTTGGAAAACTGTGCCTATCACAGAACGTGGCGATTACAGGTTTTTTGCGCACTCAGAAGCAGCATTGGTGGTGATCTGCAGCAGATCCGACCACAGAGTACAATACTAAAGCAGACACAGTTGTTCGGAGCTCACAGCTGGCCTCACTTTGTTGAACATGGGGCTCCGCAGCAAAAGACCCCCACGTGTTCCCAGTGTTGACACAAATACGGTCACAGTGGACAGGGTATCGTCGACGTTAGACCGTGTATCAGTGGAAACTTGTCGGATGAATCACGTTTCTTGTAACATCAGAGCAATGGTCGTGTCTGGATGCGCCATTATACAAGCGCACGGCAGGTTCAGACACTCACTGGGCCACAGGCGCAGTCCAGTGGGTGCAGTATTATGCAATGGGAGACATGCAACTTGGCTCTCAAGGGACCTCCTTCGTAATCAAAGGCATTGTAACAGCTGTTTACTACATGAACATTACAGTGGACGACTTGTATCCTTCCTTGTTTGACGTCTTCTCCGACGGCGTTAGCATCTTCGTGCAGATGACCGCCTATATTGCAAGGTCAAAATCGCGCTGCAGAGGTTTGAGGAGCATGATAGTGAACTCACCTTAATTTTTTGAACCCCAAATTCTCCTGGTCCGAATACATTGATACATTGACGTACGTGTAGTACATTATTGAGTGCCAGATCCGTTTCCACAAACAGCCGGCGCGTAATTTACGGGAATTGTGACATTTGAAGAAACTTGGATGCCATGTCGGACGTATGCGCCGCCGAGTCCCCACTGTATTGTATTTCAGTGCGGAGCCTATAAAGCTCATGACCATAATGTTTTGATTCATCGGTGTGTATCGGTGACGTCCATAAAAAGTGATGGAGGAAATGTCAAAACGTGGGTCCGGCGAGTAATATTATCTATCCGAGTAGATGAGATACAGGGTGGTCATAAACAACCTGAAAATCTTACAAGAGTGCTGTCCTGAGAAATATTTGTTAAGAAAAAATTTGATGCTTTGCGCCGTTACCGACTTAATTAGCGTTGAAGTTAGACAATCAGTCCACTGCGTGCGAAAATTCAAGCAGCTCGCCAGATACAATTAGTTTTAGTGATTTTCGTAGCATAGATGATAGGTATGAGATTGTTCAATCTTTGGCTCCTGTTAGATCCTTACTAACGCCTTATGTCCAATTTTTGTGTTGCTCGCTTTTTAGGTTTTAGGAAATCAAACGAAGAACGCGTTTGGCGCACTGTCTCTGGAGAGCTGCTTGAATTCACGCTTGCAACGACCTGATTGGCTAGTTTCGGCGCTAATTAACTCGGAAACGGCGCAACGTATCGAATTCTTTTCTTGACACCTACCGTAAAAAACCTGAGCCGTGGCGGACTGGCGCCAGCACCGGATCATTGCGATCGATTTTGGAGGTTATATGTGATCTTTGGATATCGTGTGCCTTTCTTCCGGTTTGGCGGGCTTCAAGAGTCGGCCGTCAGCTTTCGAAAGAAAAACATTGAGACACTTGGGACGTCTCTGGAGAAAGGAGTGTCGACTGCGACCGGGTGTGCCCTATCAGCGTGATATGCCGCGGAGTTGTATTGGTCTGCAAGTCTGTGTTTTGGGGCACCTCGGAGATTCAAGTTTCGTGATTTCTATCAAGGGAAAGGTCCCTGAAGTAAGTGGTTAAGCTGCATTAGCCGCTGAGTTGTGCTGTGTGCAAACATCCAGTAAGTTGGCCGTTAGTGTATGTGGCTGAGCGACGTGCTAAAAGGCGTTTCATTCGTTAGATGATTGTGGAACTTACACAGTCGTTAATCGAAAAGTATGTAGATGAGCTCCATGTGAGCTGGTTAGACGTTGGCTTCGCAGTGAAGTCTTAGTTATAACTGTAATGGTTATTCTGTAATTGATCATTAAGTGTATTAAGCGATTGAAAACTGCACCTAAGTGATATTACTGTTATCGGTGGCCTGTCCTTAGATGGTTTCAATTTAAAGATCAGTGACTGCTGTGGACGGAACATTTTGTAGACTGTGTAAGTAGGCTGTTTAGGTTTTTATGTTGGTAACGTCACCTAGCGCTCTGTATGAAATGCACTGGCTGTGCTGTGTGCAGTCTGTGGCTTATTGGCATTGTTGGAATATTCGCCATTGTAATGTTGGGCAGTTGGATGTGAACAGCGCGTAGCGTTGCGCAGTTGGAGGTGAGCCGCCAACGGTGGTGGATGTGGGGAGAGAAATGGCAGAATTTTGAGAGCGGACGATCTGGACGTGTGCCCATCAGAAAGAGTAAATTTGTAATATTGGATATCATGAACTGATATATATATATATGTATGTATGATGACTTTGGAACATTATTAAGGTAAACACATTGTTTGTTCTCGATCAAAATTTTTCATTTGCTAACTATGCCTATCAGTAGTTAGTGCCTTCAGTAGTTAGAATCTTTTATTTAGCGAGCAGTATTGGCGCTCGCTGCATTGCAGTAGTTCGAGTACGAAGATTTTTGTGAGGTAAGTGATTCATGAAAAGTATAGGTTATTGTTAGTCTGGGCCATTCTTTTGTAGGGATTTTTGAAAGTCAGATTGCGTTGCTCTAAAAATATTGTGTGTCAGTTTAGTGTTGATCAGAATAGGTAAAGAGCGAAATGTCTGAGTACGTTCAGTTCTGCTCAGCTGTTTGAAAATCAAATAATGTAAGAGGTTTATCAGCACAGTCATTCATCAATTTTTCTAAGTGGATGTTTCAATTGATGCACATATGTCTGGTGCAAGGATTTTGCCCTGTATTTTGTGTGTGTTTCAGAGAGTTGCAATAGTTCTGCGTTTGTGAAAAGCTGCTGTAAGTGCCAACGCCTTGGAGGGGAGTGAGGTGTAACCTGCAGCCTAGGTCCTGCTGTGCTACCTAAGCCTGCCGCGGCTGGATTGCTTTGGGCGAAGACTCCGTACCAAAAGTTTAGTATGTCTTTCCTTTCCGCCAAGGCGGGTAAAACGCGTTTTGTAATTTGATTGTGATTTTTGATGTTTAAACAAATGTTTTTTTGGGTTACATAAAGATAGACCTGCAACTAAGTAAACGTTGGCGAATAGAGTAGGTGTAAAGTAATTAAATTCTCTCAATCCTCTATCGATTTCATTTACTTTTGGGCTAATTGCAGTGATCTGTCTCTGTAGTACTAGACAGTCCACAGTGATTGTTGAGTCAATGTCACATCTCTATTTAAGTTACAGTGTGTAGTAACGTAAAGTGTAATCTGGGTTTGTTTCATGGCAATCTTTCTTGCTTCTGTTACATATCCATGTTCTAGTGACTTGTGGTTAACCACGTGAGTTTTAAGTGTTGTTTGGGCCTTGTTGGACCATGTAGTAATCAAATGAAATTAAGTGGATGGCCCACTCTGATAGGAACTGTACTGCCAGTTGTAAGCTTTTGTTAAGTGTGGCGAAGCCACGGCAATACTGTGTCTGCTAGTTGTTTCTTAACTGATTTCATATGCGTTTTATGGCTATACTTGTTGGATTCTGATAATTGTCTTGTTTCAGTAAGAACTGATACGAAGTAACTGCTGCATTGTACTGAAGATTGTTGGGAATTATCTGAAGGAACATTATGTGATAAATTGAGTATGTGTAAATCGAAGTATGACTACCAAACATGATTCGCCATTCCGTTTCCCGTCCTGATAATAGCTGTGGTATGGATTGTGCAAGGTCGTATTAAAGGGGTCACGTCCCATCACCTTTACAAGCTTTTCAGAGTACTTCTGGCCACCCTGTATGTTCGATCTCTTGATTCAAAAGTCATTGTGAATGACTTTTGGGGTAACTATACATAAAGCCCAATTTTTTCAAGAGCACCTAATGAAGTACTCTTGGGAGCATTCTGTAAAATTTTCACATTGTCATTGATTGTCCCCGCTGAATCTGTACCACATGTCACCCACATAGCGATTTATTGCATCCATCTCCAGTAGCATGTACCTTAAAGCTAGTGCTGAAATTAGGGCCTGTTTGCGCTGTATATTGCTTAACACAATCACTACACTTAATTTTGTAGATAACGGAGCAATAAAAAATGTTACGGTGATTGCCTACAGTATTTTCCAGTTTTTTACGAAGGGAATCTCTAGTAATATAACTTATGTGGACGATTATGCTCCAAAATAATGTACATACTTTGATGCATGGCGTGTTTGTGTATATGTGTCTTATTGGGAAAAGTAGTCCATCTGTGGGTGATGTATTTGGAAGTCCTCGTTTCACCTTATTCAAACTTCGTCTATCTCGCCAGCACTCTATTAGTTTGTTCTTGCTATTTGTTTCAAGAGAAAAATTTAGTTTTGAGTCTCTTGAGTCTTTACGGGGTAATATTAGCACTCTCTGAATCATAACAGTAAAAAATACTTTTATATATATATGAATGACAAGATTTGGCATTAATCGCAGCGACAGTTGTAATAGGATTTCTGATAACTCGAAAATAATGCCTTCCTCTACATACAGTAATAGTCAAATTTTTATAATTATGCAAGTACACTCGCTGTTTTGTGTTTGGATGGAACTGTGGGCAGGGCTTCTCTCTAATCCCCGTACCATCGCTGTGTTACGTAGCACCTGGCGCCAGGTGCACTATAGCACGTACAACGCCTCCGCACATGGGCTGTACGAGACGCCAATACTTATATAGAGGAAATATTTCTATTTTGTAGGTATGTTGCGTAGTCAGTGTTATACAAGGTGAATAGCCGCATTGTTTACACACTAGTCTGAAAGTGTTCCTTCTATGAGTGAAATCGGTTACCAGAAAAATAAACACCATTTTGGATCTATACTATTTTTGGTATCTCGCAAGATAACAAAACTGGCTTTGAAATCAAACAAAAAAAAAATCGTGGTGATAATTCCAAATCGGTATGATAATATTTACAAGTTGTGGTTTATGAAGTAGAAAAGAACAACAAGCTTATTTTCATTACTAAACTAATTTTTGAAATAGTCAGCCTACAGCTACAGATGAATGAATTCTGTTAAAGGTCCGTAAAGTGATTCATAATTACTATGCATAACACAAATTACCCTTGCAACCTGTAACTTAACTAATCAGTTCTTGAGGTCATCATTTAAATCAAATTTCAGCTGCGACAGCATAAGCGGAATGGAATTTTCAAGTAGTATTAATACATTTTTATTTTGAAGCAACTGCTGAGCCCGTCTCCAAGAACATTTTGGTTAGGGGGCTGCCAACAGGAGGCAAAACTGATAAACTGCAAGTACACCTACTGTAGATTTTTCATGGAAAAAGTTTTCGTGTGTCCGTTTTTACTAGTGCCTCTAGCTGTTAATGACAGTGCGAATGCTAATGTACAGTCAAAACCGTTTTTCGTGTTCTGATGACTCTGTATGATCTAGTAATAAAACGAAGGAGCGTTGTATATACAGTGTCGTGGACAATGAAGTCATTAGAGATGGGACATAAGGTCTGAATGGAGAAGAATGTAATCCACATTAACTTAGATTGGCAAAGTAGCGATTTGCCGTTCAATTTTGTCGACTACGAGTGTAATGTCTTAACCGCTACATCATCTCATTTTCTCTGTTGGGTTAAATTAACAGGTACACGAAATTATTCGTGTAAGACTGTTGGTACGTGTAATTGTAACTATATATGCACTTTAGGAGGGAAGGGAATGGTTTATCCCCTAAGCAGCACGCAAACGTCAACATATTGTACAAGTTTCCGTATGTTGACTGGGGCTACAAAAAGAATAGAAAAGCTACAGCTAATTTATACTTTCTGTGTCGTCGTCAGTATGTAGAGTGCCTCCACTCGAAATCCTGGAAGGTGATTGAAAGTGTATGAGGGATGATTAACTGTGCTGGCCCATTTTACTGTCGACTGTGTAATCTATCATACTATTCACACCAGTAGCACTGTAAAAATGTTTTCAAGCATTTAGTTGGTGTGTATGAACACTGGGAATCCTATTAGGCGGTAGTTTTCGTGTTAATTTCAATGCTGCATGGTGGCTTCTGATTTATTTGACATCGCAGTTGCATGTTAGGCTATAGTAAATAATTTATGTGAGTATGTGACGCTGTGTTATGACCGTTTTCGTACACATGCATCCCACATAGCGTTGCATTGATAATTAAATGATAAATGTATCTCATTTGTTCTCCTCGATGATATACAGGATACCTGAAAATGCCCAGATTTCGCAGAACAGTAAAAAATAAGGAATTTAATCAGCAGCTCTGGAATATTTTGAAATATTACTTTTTTCCAGTGCTAATGAGCAGTGAGCACCAGTTGCATTAAATACAGCACGACTATTTTTATTCTGAAGGAAGTGGTGTAGAGTGTAAACGACCATCTGATTGAAGTTTGAGAAGAAATAGTTGCGAATTTTCTACATTTCATCAGTTTGCGTATGAAGATTTTACTAACTGATTACTAATTGCTACTTACTTTGATTTGATGACACATTTATTCTAACACACATGATGTTAGTAATGAGTTGAGTGAGATGCTCACTACATCTGAATATACTGCTTTTGCAGTCTAATGCTTTATGATGATACGATTTTCTACTCTTACACATGCTATAATTACACTATGCTGATGCACATTCTATGCTTATTTATAAATCAGTGCAGAAGAATTTGGCTACGAGACAATGGGCGGCAGTTCTAAGAAGATACTTCTGCAGTTGTGACACTGATATACTTATCCACACTGAATTCTATGCTATGCACATTACTTGCGTATGATGCTTATGTATACTGAATACCTTTCTACAACAGTACAGTATATGAAATTTTCTGATGTTCCAATTATTTCGCTGAAGCTTATGAAAGAATATTGATGTTGTATCTGAAGCAGAAAGAAATAGGAGGTGAAGTAGATTGATTCTGTGGAGTGTCGATAATGTCATCCAATGACATATATTATCACCTTGTTGAATATAGGATTTAGTGTATAGAAGTTTAAATTTTACTTAAGTTTGAGTGGCTGAACCCAAAACATACTTATTTTCAGCAATTATTTGATGAGGGTGATGATCTGTTTCCCCTTAATATATTGACTCTCTTTTTTTTGTACTTGTCCTTTTATACACATATTCACTAACAGTAAGATGACATTATATTACGATAATCTATTGGTTATTATCTTACACACAACAAGATGATATGAAGTATGTTATTGTCAAATTGATGATTATCAAATTGATGATTATAGATCATATAGTTGAATTTGATTGAATGAAATGAGTTTGCTTGAAGGAGTTAGAATGAGATATGTAGGGAGGAAAGAGAAAATTATACTCTTATGGTACCCATTAAAGGTTAATATTACACTATCATAAAATAGTTGTGATACTTTATTGATTTGGGGACATACAAGTTGCACAGAGTTTTGTTGATTGAAGAAGAGATTGTATAAAAAATTAACTTCACGATACTACTGCTTGCCATTGAGCTTATGGTTACATAAGAGGTTAGGGGAGAGTTAAAGATATTCTAACCAATGATTACCTTGAGGTTGAGTGTTTTATGCCAAGAATATTGCTTGTTTGCTTTAATCAAGTTTGAGAAGTAGTTTTCGAGTTTTCGCAAATTTGTGGTTGTCAGTGATCCAACAGAGTCAAACTGGGTATCTGGCATACTGTCCAGTCCATATCCTCACACTGTCCCATATGAGAACCCACTTTGTACTATAAATATGCAAATGCACTTGAAATTTATGATATAATACTTTCAAACTGATATTACCGCAGTGATCCAACAAAGTTAAACTGGGTATCTGGCATACTGTCCAGTGCATATCCTCACACTGTCCCATACAAGAACACACTTTGTACTATAAATATGCAAATGCATTTGAAATTTATGATATAATACTTTCAAACTGATATTACCTTTAATAAATGTCTATCTAGTGCTATTTTCAAATTTGTGGCAGCATTTATTTACAGTTAATTTAAAATTAGTCATGTCTTATGGACAAGTTCATCACATTTCTTAACCAGAAAACTTTATGATGCGTTCATACAAAGAAGACACTATTGCACAGGGGTGAGTTCTGTGCTGCGGAGTCAATACCCTACCGCCCTCGCCCGCACCCCCGCGCTGCCGTTGTGCGGCTTGTGTTGCCGGTCCTCCACTTGACCTTGTCGCCAGAAGGGCGCGGAGCAGGAAGGGTTCGCGTGTGGGTAGGGCGCCAGGTCGCGCTGAATCATGGCTCCCATTGTCATGTCAAGCCTGCGCAGGTGTTTCCGCTCTCGCCGTACTGTCAGCACTGGCGGCAGCGATCTCTCTGTCGGATATCGGTGATCGCTGCTATCGTACGTGTAAGTGTAGAAGAAGTAATACGCGATAGTGCAGTAAGATACACACACACATATACAACATGTACTTACAAAATACAGACTATCCATAAATTATAGTTACAAATTAAGGCTTTAATAACTTTAAAACTATACGACAAATTAACAAATGGTTTCCAACATATGGAAAGACAACTCAAAAACTTTTTTTACCTTCCAGGAAATTCTGGCGTAATATTGAAGTTGAAAACCTGATAAAATATGGGCGACAAAGGAGAGGACTCAGTGTGAGGCCTGATTCATACAGACGACGACCGATACCCGACTGCCACGAAACTTTCGAACACGATACGGAAGGAAGTCAATGTCTCGACCACCTATTCGCACTTGGCGTATGTCATTTATGGAAACAGGTAGTGTTCTCCGTGAAAAGGAAGCGGGTCGCTCATTCGTTTCAAACGCCAGCGTGGACGAGATACGACTGCTAGAGAGTTGGAAATGAGATAAGCAATTGTGCACAATAAATTGCATAAGAGGTCACGGCTACGTCCCTACAAGGTGAAGCTACTTCAGACGTTAAAGTCCTCAACGCGAACTGTTTGAAGTGGACATGCTAGGCAAGACCGACGCAAACAATGAGTTTTCGGAAAAGATTTGTTTCTTCGATGAGGCGACATTTAAAGTATCCGGCAAACTGAATCGCCAAAACGTTAGCATATCGGGTTCACAGAATCCTCATGTTACACGTGAAATGGAAAGAGACAGTCCCAAGGTCAATGTTTCGCGCGGACTGATGCATAACTGCGTCATTGATCCATTCCTTTTCACCGAGCCTGCCGTCAGCAGTGGTGTTTACCTGGAGAGACTGGAATTAACTGTGCCACAACTGGAACACCTGTAACCTGATGTCATATTACAGCAGGTTTGGGCGTAACCCCACTGGTCCCTAAATGCCCGTCAATTTCTGGATGAAAAGTTTCAGGATAGGTGGACTCGACGAGATGCTCCAATTCGAAGGCGCCACGGTTCTCTGACTTCACACCGATATACTTTTTCCCGTGGGATTTTGTAAAGGATCTGATGTACCAAACCATGATTAGTAATCTATGGTACTTGATGGTACGCATCCGCAATGCGTTTGAACATGTCACCGTGGAGATCTCTAATTGTACCCGAAAAGAAATGGAATTATGACTAGGAATCACACGTGCTACTAAGGACACGCACATTGATGTGTATGAATGAGGAAAAGAAACTTCAAGAGTTATCTTATCACATGCTGAAAACTATTTGTAAATATCTAGTATGGTTTCAAAGGTATTAAAGTCTAAGTTGCAAGGATAATTTATGGACATCCTGTACATAAAAAACTTTTTATTTTTTCCGTAAGACAGCGAATGACATCATCTCACAAGGGGACCGTATGCACTTGCCGTCACCGACTTTATTCGTATTGATAGGGCGTGTGAAAAGAAAGTCGCATCTCTCAACCCATTTCTAGAAAATCGAGTTTGAAAGTTTATTAATGTGTGGGCACTATCAGGCAATGAGTCCGTAGCTCACCGAGTAAGCGCATGGTTTCATAAAATGGAAGGCTCTGGATCGCATGTCACTTCCGCTACTATTTTCTCTCTCTCGCTCTCTCTCTCTCTCTCTCCCTCCTGTTTTCTTTTCTTCGATCCCACGTAATTGTAATACAGTTTGTTATGATTCTGTAAATTATCAGTACCAAGGAATTATTCATTGTTATCATAATCTTCACCTCGAAAATATGTTTTTCTGTACCATTTTGGAAGTAGTTTGCCGTTATAACCGTTTTCCTGCAGGTAAGTTTTAATCCACCATGAGTCCATTTGTCCGGTATAGGCACAGCTATAGTACGATTCATCGTATGAACCCATTTTTCCGGTAATCCTGCATTTAGTTTTGGTCCACCACAGCCAGCAGCATGTGCACAAACAACTTTCGGTTGGTGGAGGGAGAAAGGGAAAAGTGTTTACAAACACTAAGAATACTTCATTTGTATGTGACTTCCGAAATTTTCACGGCGTATTTCTACTTCCAGTAACTTTCGGGTTTGCAGCCGGTTGCAAACCCGAAAATTACTGGAAGACTTCATTTGTATGTTAGCCTCCGAGGTTTTTACATGTCAACCTTCCAAGATGTCTGATTTTACGAGTAAATGTATTGATGTGCCTGGTACTTCAACAGCAAAAGAGAGCGAACCCGATTGTGACGCCAAATCGCATTACAGTGAAGTTTGCATAAGTGAACAGCTCCTTTTTCAAAACAATCACATCGCTTCGAAACCTTCTGCAGTAATAACACAAGAATACATGGAAATGGGAGAAGGAATATTTCGCAGAATTTTCAAAATGCTAGCATAGAACCTAATTTCCCACCAAGAAATCGATGAATGGAGTGTGTCTGAAGAAACTGAAAAAGCAAAATTCATCTTCATCACACGAGTACGAGACACAAGAGAAGCAGTCGAAAATGGACGGTGGTTACGTTCCGCAATATCACAAGATTACAGTCGTCAATCTAGCGAGAGAGCATGCACGATGGAGTGAGTTTAGCCACTCTTCGTAGAAAGGGAACTTCACGCCTCAAAAACATGAAAGGTTTGAAAAGATGAGAGGAGCATATAAAACAAAATGGAAGAACGCATGAACAACATAAAACAGGTGATTCGTAGACCCATGATCGTTTCATAGAAGTTAGAGAAAGTATTCAGCACGTGGCGACAATATTATCTGCAGCAATATGCTCTTGCTGCTGTTAACCAATTTCCTGATTTAAATTTTTTAAGCTTCTGACTCGTTGGTCGTGCTGTTCAAACGAAGATACAGGATTCGCCGGATAAAAATTACCAGTTTTGTAAACGAGAAGGAAAGCGCTTCACTGCAGCAAAGTCCTTGATACAGCAGCAAATTTCTGAGTGCAGACTCGAGCTGTCATACTAAAATACAACAAGGATTTTGCTACTAACGCAGATGAAACAGGTATTACACATAAAAGTAGCTGATTCATTTACATCAGCTGCAATATTATTTTTCTAGACCATACGATGCTAATTTGTGAATGTTGGCTCTAGGGTGCTAATGTCAATCAACTTATGACCGAACTCTGGCTGAACGCGGAACAGAGATGGTTCTTGTTCAGCGCAATGATATGCACAAGGTGACACATTCGTACATTGCACCTTATATGGGAAATTACTACTTAAGGTCTTCGTTTGCTTGCAGGAGACCACTGGCTTATTTGGACCAAGGATGTGAAAAGCAGCTGATGGGTACGCACGCAAATACAAAAACGTTATGATAACATCTTCAAAGCCCGGCGAACTCACAATATTGCTACACAGCTAATTTCTAATTGACGTCTTGAAACCATATGTAAGAGAAGAATAATTTCTTTGCTCCTCGATTTATGAGGAGACCAAACGAACCCGGTTTTGTAATACGAAATATTTCAGGGTAGAGAGTGCCTGCCAACATACAATATTACAGTAATTCCTCCATAATGTACTCGGTTGGTGTAGCCCTGCGACGTGCATTTTCACAAGCAGGTGAAAAACCTTATACAGCGACTACACAATTGCTCGTACATCAACGACCAATATAGAGACGTAGCTTCATAGACAAGATTGCACAAAAGATCAATCAATTGTGCACCTTAGTTGTCTGCACCAATATTCTGTGATACGGTCAGATACGCGAAACTGTGTGATGAGTGTGATGACCAAGAACCGTTTATGAACGCTAAACAAGTTTGTTTCGCAGTAGACACATTGGAAAAAACCTACTCATGAAAAACTCGGCGTTCATTACTCGTGCTTTATACCACAATAATTATTTTTTTAGATGTTTCTACGATGAGCATCTTCCTGATTCGTGCAGTGTTCCATACGTGTCACAAATGTAGGTACAATAATATCAATAAAAATATGATACTGATTTGATTCATAAGGTCGGTTATCCGTTTTTATTTCCAATATCCTTACAAAAATATTTTGTTTTCCTATTTTTGAGGATAGATATTATGGAAATAATAAAGGAATGATTCAATAATGATAATTTGGAGTGTCATAGCCCGCATCTCGTGGTCGTGCGGTAGCATTCTCGCTTCCCACGCCCGGGTTCCCGGGTTCGATTCCCGGCGGGGTCAGGGATTTTCTCTGCCTCGTGATGGCTGGGTGTTGTGTGATGTCCTTAGGCTAGTTAGGTTTAACTAGTTCTAAGTTCTAGGGGACTGATGACCATTGATGTTAAGTCCCATAGTGCTCAGAGCCATTTGAACCATTTGAGTGTCATAATAAATATGATGTTAGAGCTATGTGGAAATAAAAAGAATAAAAGCAGCGAGATTTATATACAGATCTTGCACTTGTGGAGTTAAGTACTTAATCACTTGACTACGGACTCCTTGCCCATTAGCGACCATACAATAGTTCACAGACTGATCAGGCAGATCATTATGACCACCGACCTAATATTGACACAAACCCCATCCAAGCGTTAGGTGTATCACCTAGCTTGGAATGATTGCTAGTCAGAGACACAGGAATAGCGCATGTAGGTAGTACCAGTGAGGTCGCTGTCCTTGTGTAAAACGGGGAAGGCGCGCAATCTATCAGAGTTTGACCGAGGGAGATAGTGATGGCTCGGAGGCTCGGCACGAGCATTTCGGAAGCTGCACAATTTGTCGGGTGTTCGATGAGTGCTGTGGTGTCGTCAGCACGTGGCGAAATCAAGGTGAAACGTCTGGACGTCGTGCGGTTGGGCGACCAGCTCTCATTAACAGATGTCGGACGTAGCAGGCTGGGCAAGAACTTTTGCTTATGTACGACGCTGGAAGTTGTATGCTTCACGCATCGATCATTTTACAAATGCACGAATTTCTACTAATTTTTGACTGTCGTAATTGGCGCGTTCTTTTTCGAACAGAGACGAAAAAATTCCGCTTGCTCAGCATTTTCCGAATTTTGTTATTAAACCACATTGGGTCTTTTTCGTCTTTAATCCACTAATTCGGCGCACACTTCTCCAGAGGGCTGTTTACAAACAGTTTAAATTTTATCTACAATTTCTCCATGTCTGCCATATCTGAATTAAATACCCTTTCATCGTCTGCTGGGTTGTTGCTATCGTCTGTTTACTGTTCGTGATGGATTTATTAACTGTAGTGCCCACCATCACTATATTATTATCAGTAGTCCCTGCCTCTACAGTAACACTGTCGATAATGTTTGGTCTATTTGTAGCTACAAGGTCTAAAATATTTCTATTGCGTGTGGGTTGTCGAACTAGCTTCTCACGATAGTTTCCGGAAAATGTGCTCAAAACCAATTCACAAGAATGTCCGTACCACCTGAAACGTCCTAATATATACTCAGTAGGTTCAAGCCGCCTCCAGCTGATATTGCATGCTCTGGGTTTTTCCGCTCTACTGAGGGTAGATTTTCTTTGAATGATTCTAAAAATGGCACGATTGAATCGAGTGACTAGTAGAAACATAAAATAGTAAACTTGAGTTCATCTACACCTGTCACTTGATACATATAAACTAACAGTTAACTGTGAGGCTATCTGGATACGAGTAGCAGGAGTTTGTGAACTCAAGATCGAATTTCGACCACGATTGACAGAATACGTTCATCGACTGCAATGAACTCTCCCCCCTACTACGACGTCTAATCCGTGATTTCGATGTACGCTCCACGCTTCGGTAAATATTTTGGTACTTTTTACTTCGGGTTTCAGCCAGCTCTCGGTAGCGAGAATGATTTGAGAGCATCAACTTTCCTGGAAGGAACGAAATTCATTAACTCTGTTACGAGTACTTCGACAATTTAGTGTTAACTCGACCAGTTCCGCTCATTGTTCAAGTCACGTTCGCGCGGTTCCAATTAGAGTTATTAGCGAGTCACCAGGAATTATCGACAAGTATGAGCGTTGCCGCAATAAACGCAGAGTGTCGCAGTGTTTAACTATGAAACCGAGCCTGGACCTTATCACCGACAGCAGTACGCACTGAACTAACAGCTGAGTTAGTCAATGCACTCTCACTAGTGGTCAAAATTTTTCCATCAGGACCATGCCTTTTCATCCAACTAGGGTGAGTATTTGTTTGTGTACGTATTATTTTAATAAATGATTGTTAATTTTCTCTCATCGAGTTGCCAGTAGAGTTTGCAGGATTATTTATTTTGTAGTTACAGTAGTGCCCTGTAACCAGACAGTTGCAGTGTGTAAGGATGTCGAGATTTTTTTTTTTTTTTTTTTTTTTTTTGTGGGGCGCTCAACTGCGCTGTTATCAGCGCCCGTACAAATTCCCAACCTTTCCTCAGTCCAATCTCTTCACTTTAATGAATGATGATGAAATGATGAGAACAACACAAACACCCAGTCATCACGAGGCAGGTGAAAATTCCTGACCCCGCCAGGAATCGAACCCGGGACCCCGTACTCGGGAAGCGAGAACGCGACCGGCAGACCACGAGCTGTGGCCTGTAAAGACGTCACCTACATACAGCTACAAATTTCTGTGGTAGAGAATTAGCTTCCTGCTACCTTTACGTCGGGTGCAAAACTTATTTGGCGAACCCAACAACCAGAAATAGGTTAAAGTAATTTAAAAAATGGGTCAAATGGCTCTGAGTACTATGGGACTTAACTTCTGAGGTCATAAGTCCCCTAGAACATAGAACTACTTAAACCTAACCAACCTAAGAACATCACATAAATCCATGCCCGAGGCAGGATTCGAACCTTCGACCGTAGCGGTCGCGCGGTTTCAGACTGTAGCGCCTAGAACCGCTCAGCCACCCCGGGCGGCAAAGTAATTCAAATCATCCCGTTCCCACAAAGGTTTCCGAAAAGCTTTCGTTGGTTGTCAGGTAAACAGTGGATCTGGTAAGCCTGTTCCATTTATTCCCAGTTGGGAATCCCTCTGTCCCTCTGTCATCTCGCCTGGTGTTTGGCTGAGAGGAACCGGGACTCTATACAGGGCTGCACCTGGAAGAGCCCGTCCTGTTCCTTGGAGTCAAAAAAGGTAATGAGATAATGAGAGCTTTTAAGACATAAGGAAATCTGTGGAGAAGGCGTTCAGGTAGATGTACTCATTCTTGACTTATGAAAAAATTTGTGTAATTTTCACACCAATGCGTATTAACGAAAGTACATATTGAGTATCAAACGAAATTTGAGCATGCTTTATGTTGTCTTGAATAGTGTGTCATTGACAGATGTAGAAGTAAGTTCAGGCATTCCCAGGAAAATCTGTTGGTACTTTTATTGCTCATGTCTGAGCTGTGCGTGAGCCATATCTGAGTCGCAACATCGATAGTAGCCACTCTGCACGAATGTCTTCGTTCAGTTGATGGGTAACCAGTGCACGCACTTAGGAAAGGGAGCAGCGATGTGGCGCCATGTGGCCGAATATGGGCGTGCATGGTATGTACTAGAAGGCTTGGTTTATTGGAGTCCCATTGTGTGGTTCGGAATTTGCTGCTGCTGCGCACGTGCTAACCTCCCTGGCGAGTTGATCTGTGAAGCAGAAGTGGCAGCCTGGCCTGAGGACTGGTAATGCTGAGCTGCCTACCTGAATTCGAGCTCCAAGCCACTCAACCATTTGACGGACGAGAACCTGATCTAGAATTTCTTCTCATCAGAAAACCGTTGGAATATTTATGGTGAGCATGTAACTCCGTCATTGGGCAGTGATGTCAACTCGTTAAAAATATATACTGAGCCCCCATCATCCTGGTTACTTTGCATCTTGCAAGTGTGTTTTCTGTGCCTTGCTTGCAACCTGGTAAGAGTGAGCTTGTCTGTTAATGGTGCTATGCCGTTGACGACCATTTTAAGCACGCATCATGAAATGCTATAAGTCCGCAGCTCGTGGTCTAGCGGCTCTGGATCATGGCGTCCCGGGTTGGATTCCCGGCCGGGTTAGGGATTTTCTCAGCCCGGGAACTGGGTGTACATGCTGTCATAAACATTTCATCATCATCGTCATTTGTGAGAGTGACTAGATTGGATTGTGAGAAGAAAATGGACTGTGTGAAAATTGGGACTTTATACGGGCGCTGATGACCGCGCAGTCGAGTGCCCCAAGAGCCAAACATCATCATCATCATGAAATGCCATGTGTATGTCTCATTTGCTGAATTTTCTTGTTAACTGGACCATGCTAGCAGCTGCTGTACTAACTGAAGGTGTGTAGCTCTTTGGCGCTCATGCAAGCTTCGCGTGTTACGTTTTTATCCTTTCTGTGAGCTACGGTCTTAGGAGATTTGCTTTAAAACTTATCTATACTATCAAATTGATTTGTGCATGTGTGCCTGCCTCGGTAGGATATTTAGTAATATAATTTCGTATGTTGCAGGGGAGCATAAGATCGTTATTATTACTGTTATTTCACACACGTGAAGTGGGTGAGCACTGGGGTTTATAGATATGGCGCTCAACGTCAGTGACTTGAATCCCGCAATTTTCGATCAAAAATGTGTGTTGGCCCGGTTTGTTGAAAATGCAGACGAATTGTGGGAGGCATCGATAAACATACGCAAATGTAGCATCCAAAATCATCAAATGGAACAAGGGATACAATGACTTTGACTTATTACAATAAAAACGGTTATTAAACAAGTGGTGAATTATGACAATATTAACAGGATAGAATCATAGATAAACAAATGGCAGTTTACGACAGCATTAAATCCTTGGGACATCTGTCATAGGGGGCTGGGGGCGGAGGGGGGAGAGGTGAAGGGGAGGGGCAAATATTCTAATCATCACTCAAAAAATTACATATAATTGCAAAATGCCTACTGATTCCCACAAGGCTAAAGGAAATAAATACTATCACAGAAGTGAATACGTCGCACCTGTGGGAGAAGTTGAAAGAAAACTCTTCATTACTGCAACGTGAGCCTTCAGAATAAAGCCTGAAGTAATCAGATTGCAATAAATGGATTGTAATTTCTCTACACCTTGTCTCGTGTCTGCGGCATGATCTCTCCATAACATTGCATGTGGTGACTAAAGTGACTGCAGAATCGATCATTGGTCGAACCAACGACCCTCGCCAGTGGCTAAGACCAAACTAGCCCAAAATATTTTAACGTCTCCAGTGCGTCAGCTTAGGTGGCTCTGCGACTGCTTGCAGAGTTGGGGTCTGGTGGTGAAGGCTCCAGATCTTGATCTCGATCTAACCTCCAATCCAATATCAATGAAAAGGAAAGCTCACATTGCTGTGATTTTCGTCCCTCACTGAATTCTTAGTGGCTCAGCTCTGGATCTTCGAGTGCCGACCAATCAAACTGCCCCTTACCATATACTTGTTTTGTTCCTCTGACTGATTAATCAGTGACTTTCATCCTACTATCTTCTATCGAAAAAATTGTCTGTCGCTCTCTGTGACTTTCTCTTGCCAATGAGGTACTCTGCCTCATCACTGTCCAGTGTCTCTTTCTGACTTAGAATCTATTTATGGCAACTAATATTGGCATGGTTTACATTGAGTACACATTGTTTTTTTTTGCAGGGTCATAGTGCCCTCCCATTTTCAGAAGCGCAGGAGTGAGTGTCTCCTGTCATTTATCTTTCGTTTTCACTGATTTTCTGGGGAAACAGCCAGCTTTATACGTCTCGAGTAGAAAGGTGCCTGCCCGCTAAAAGGATGAGGCTCCTCACTCCATTAGCTCGTCATAAAACGTTTTCACCAGGAATTTTCTCTACAGGTGAACCTGTCTGTGTGTCTATATAATGGTCTGATACAATACTGCGGTTCTACACAGTAAAAGTTGGTGGCCGGTGGCCAGTGGCGCTCGGCCCTACTTTACACCTTTCCAAGAATCTGGCACTGAGGGTGGCCTCTCCCTTATGGTTCCTAGCGGGCCCGCATCCCTTCTCATCACCCAGGGTGCTTCCAACATTTTCCCACAGCTACATTCTATGAAAATATGAATTCAGAGTAAGAGAATAGCAAGGTCACATTAGTTTCTTGCTGATAAACACTAGTACCCGTGGCGTACAATTTTTATCGACGAAAATTAAGTATTGCAATCAAATGAGAGTTTCCTTAGTGACTTAAATATTTTGTGAGATTGTTTCTGGACAATCTGTCACGTAACAATGGGAGCTGACTTATAGTCCTACATGCATGCTGCCAGGTATCTCAGTTGACAAATAATTCAAAACAGTGTGACACCTTGACACACCTTTTAATTTATGAATGCAGTGGCTAATAATGATATGCCTTCTTTATTGAAGCAGCTGGCAAACTAATTAAATTTGTGTGTTTCTATTGTAATTTTTGAATGCTTGAGTCACATTTTGGGTGAGCTCGACCCTTTGTGATATTGTCGCCTTTTTCTGTAGTTACCTGTCCTGCTTCCGTGTGCTGCCACAGTGGGCGGGTTAATTTAAGGGTTTTGCGTTTACTGTTTCTGGGCATTCAGATTGACTATCAAGATTTTATTTTATTAAAAAATATTAATTTTCTTATTGCCAAAAGGCGTTTTGTCTGATTTATTAATTTGGGGCCAGTAGGCATTTTACTTAAATGTCCTGGTTGTAAAATCCCATTAGTGCATGTATCTGCTGCTCCATATTTTCTTGTCATTGCTGTAAGACGCTTCTTGTCAGCCTATTTGCATGTGGCCATTGATAGCGTTTCTTCTGGTTAAAGAAACTAAAATAAATCCTTGCTAGTACCATTGTGAGGCGGTTTTAAGCCTTTAATTTGTAACTGACTGTTGTCTGCAAATCCTGGCTTAAAATTATTTTTCTTATCTTCAGTGAGCCTCCCCTGTATTCCAGTCTTGCAATCTATGTATGTTAATTACAATTTTGAGGCACCTGCCTTGCTCTAAACATATACTTAATGTTAATAGATTGTATTAAAATCTGTGTATGCTTTTATTGCCCCTGAACCTTACCACTCACCCTCCAGCTCCATACAGCTTCGAAGTATATTAACGACCTAAAACGTGGTGCACTGGGAAGTATCTTTTACGATGCATAAAGTCATTGGTGTTTGCAACAGCGTCAGAGGATTGGCACATTAACATTTTCACATTCCGATCAGTTTTCTTTAAATCGTATAAAACTAATTTTTCACTGAAATTATTCGTTGTGTTGATCGGCGATTTCTGCGGGTTATTGGGACATGTACATACACGTTGCTGTATTTGTCTGATGCTGTTACCTCTTATAACGGGGGAGAAAAACGAGGAGTCATGATGAAACTGGGAACACTGTTGAGCTGTTACGAAGGAAGTCGTTTGCCCAACGCTACAGCAATCACCAGCACGCATTTAATGGCTCCCTGCGACAACCAACGACTCAGGTTATACGACTCCCAGCAAAGCTGCTTTAATCACGAAAGCCATAAAACGTCCCTAAGGGGGTTTCATTAAGAGCAGAGGCTATATGTCCCAGGCACCGGACACCTTACTGTTGGAAACACGCTGTCGTTAGGACGCTGCCTTCTTTTGCATTCAGGACGTTTAATTTTTTCGGCGGGCGGAAATGGTTAGTAGCGAAGATGAACATACATTATTTATTAGGTTACTAGCCTTTTCCCCACAGCTTCGTTCTCGTACGTGTGCGACATATTGCACACATATTCTCCACCACCCTTTCTTTTCCGATCTCCTCCTCCCCCTCCGTCCATCTTCTCCCCCCCTCCCCCCTCCCTGTCTATCCTATCCTCCATTCTCCCACTGTCCATCTCATCTCCTCTCTGTCCATTTCCTCACCCCTCTTAGTCCATCTCCCACCTCACGCTCTGTTCAGCTGTTCTTCCTCCACGCTGGCCTTTGTGGCCGAGCAGTTATAGGCGCTTCAGTCTGGAACCGCGTGACCGCTACCGTCGCAGGTTCGGATCCTGCCTCGGGCATGTATGTGTGTGATGTCCTTAGGTTAGTTAGGTTTAAGTAGTTCCAAGTTCTAGGGGACTGATGACCTCAGATGTTAAGTCCCATAGTGCTCAGAGCAATTTGAATCATCTTCCTCTACTCAATATACCCATTCCCTCCTCCCACCTCCATCCAACTTCATATCCCCTTTCCTCAGATCATCACTTCCTCCCCCACTTCCTATTCATCTCAACCTGCTTCCCTCTCTTTCTCTCTTTCTTTCCTTCTGCCTTTCTCTTTATATGCGTCTACTCCGCCCCCCCCCCCCCCCCTGCTAATCCATCTCCTCCTGCCATCCTCTCCATATCTGTATTTTCCTGCTCCCTCTCTCCATTCATGTCCTCCTGCCGCCATTTTCTCCTCCATAACTCCCTGTATTCATGTCCCTCTGCTCCCAGTCGCTATCCACCTGCCACGCGGAGTGGCCGCGAGGTTTGAGGCGACATGTAACGGATTGCGTGGCTCATCTCGCTGGAGGTTCGAGTCCTCCCTCGGGCATAGGTGTGGGTGTTCTTAGCATAAGTTAGTTTAAGTAGTGTGTAAGTCTAGGGCCGATGACCTCAGCAGTTTGGCCCCTTAAGAATTCACACATATCTGAACATTTTGAACGTATCCATCTCTTTCTGCCTCCTCTGTTTGTGCATCGGCCCCTTCTATCCATCTCAACTTTCCTCCAGCCATGCCCGTCCACTTCTGTAGCCCATGAAAAACAGGTTGATAAAGCAGCCCGATACTACTCCCACAGCATATTTTTTTCGGCATCTCCGCTCTTAGTGAAGCTAGGTCGTTATGAACCTCTTAGTGCTGCTACTCGTGAAGTTTGCTGTTTGTGTAGCAAATTGGGTTGAAATTTATCCAGGGGTTCAGGAGGAGATTTTGTACGTACATGCATACAGTCTAGTTTGTAAAAATGGTTCAAATGGCTCTGAGCACTATGGGACTTAACATCTGAGGTCATCAGTCCCCTAGAACTTAGAACTACTTAAACCTAACTAACCTAAGGACGTCACACACATCCATGCCCGAGGCAGGATTCGAACCTGCGACCGTAGCGGTCGCGCGGTTCCAGACTGCAGCGCCTAGAACCGCTCGGCCACAACGGCCGGCAGTCTAGTTTGTAGATTATAGATTATAAGAGCATACCGACCATTTAGCAATAACTTGCGATGTATGATGGATGTTCTATGTATGGCAGTGGATGCATAGACACTTCCATAGTTGTGACTCCTTAGGATACTGTCAACGGAGAAGGAATTGGTGCTTAAGTTAATTCCAGATGAATGTACCCATCAAGTGCTGTCAGATTATTTTGAAGTGATACACAAATCAATGGTGATATAACAGAAAGAACCCTCCTTAAAGCAGCTACTGTTTGGTATTACATGTTTCTTCCACTTAGATATAACTTAGCTCTAGTATTAAAAAAAATGAGGCATGAGTTTAACATTATGTATCAGACATTTAGCTCTTTTAAAGAATAATGGGGTGGAAAAGGAGAGGAATGACCAACGACCTTTATGTATTTTGCTGTAGGGAAACTACAGGAAACTTAAGTGAGTACTTCCGGTTGATAATTTGTAACAATTACATGTGCAGCTTTTCATGATAGAATGACCCAGACTGCTGTTCCACACTGAACTGATCGGGTAAGTCAATTTCTCGTGTGTGAAGGTACCTGCTTGAAAATTCTCTCTAATGTCAATATGTACGGCAATGAACATCGATCACCCTAATTTTCACGCACTTCTAGTACTTTTGCAGTTTTGAGAAGGCGGAATACCTGTCAGTGACGATACCAGTATTTCTGAAGCATGAAACTCTTTAAACACCTGACATGTGCATTACTTTGTTTACCAAAGATGGTCAAAGAGTGTAACGATAACTTACCTTTGCGAGGAAACGCAGTTATAATTCTTTGTGTGAGTGGGAAATTTCCTGGTAAATGCGAGACAGAGAGGACATACCACTAATTAGTTGCGCTGCAAGGTATGGGTAGCGCAACTTCCCTAATTTTTATACATATTTCGCGAAGGCTTTTCATCATTCCTATTGCTTGTGTTACCAGTCAAAATTATAGCCGCGTCGTGGTCGTCTTACACACGAGAGTGCTGAACAATAATACCTCAGAGATTTTATGTGAAAACTCTTAAAGTAATGAAGCGGTGAAAGCAGAGGTGAGGTTGTGGTTCCGCAACAAATTCAAGCATTCTACAGTGACGGTATCAACAACCTGGCCTATCTATGGGAGAAATATGTTCGTTGTCAGGATGGCTATGTTGAGAAATAAATACGTAGATGTTACGAGTAAAGATGTAGTATGATAATAATGTTTGTCGTATTTAAAAATCTGTTAGAGTTTCATATAAAAAATTCGGAGTCATTGCTCTTCAGCGTGTACTCGTAGTCGTAAAATTTTGACTGATTAGTTTTCGCGAATCTAGACGAACATAACGACCAGCAGGGAATTCGACGCGCGTTCTGGCCCACATGGATGTTCTGATTCGCATCTTCGTTGGATCCTCTTATGTTCATTCTCAATGTGTTTTCCAATGCATTTTATGTATTTTTAGTCGTAATGAGAGGTGCAGGACAGGTGCACACAGAGACTCCGGTTCGCAAATTGTTATTTACTGTTGATTCATTTCAGGGTTGTCATTTCAGGGCTATAAGACGGACTGATAATGCACTTACGTTATGGGGCTCACACAGTCGTAGACTTAGTGTCCATTTTCAACGAAATTATTTGCTAGTTATTAATAAGAAGAATAAGCAGAAAAACGCAAAAGTTATATTTAATTATATTGTATATTATATATATATATTATATTATATATACATTATAATATATATTATATTATATCATATACTACTAAACTAAAAAGGGGGCCACTTGGTAGTCGGATTTTTCTGTTTATATTTATGGTACGTGTAGCCCAGAACCAGATACTAATCAACCCAAACCGTTCGGTGCAACTCTTCAAAATTACCGAGGAAAACAGCTTTGAAGTTTTCGACCGTTTTTAATATGCTACCGCAAGATCACTTTCTCTTGACAGGTGGCGTGGCTGTGTGATAGAATGGTCGCCTGCCACGTTGGGGTTTTAGGTTCGATTCCTGCCAAATACAAACTGTTTATCGAGAAGCGTATGTTCTAATAGAAATTCCATGAAATAAAAATACACAAAGATGGAAACAAAGTCAGTAGTGTTCGAGGTGAAAACCGCTGGTTAGAGTCTCGTTTCACTAATTATTCTTTTTTTCCGTCAATTCGAATTCCTATATAATTAATATAAATATTTCATCAAATATATGCTGTTTAAGGGATATGTAATTGCTATTTTTATTAAAAATTCATGTCTTCTTGTTTCTAGTTGCATGTTGCACACAAAACGCTTCGCCTATAGAAGTTATTAATCACTGTCTTTTATAAGAGATTGTTTAAATTTAAGAAAAATGAAATTGTATTCTTTTTCACCAAAGTGAGTAGTAGCTGAGCTCTGAACTTCACGTATCATAAATATAAAAAAAGAATACAAAAATCCTATGTGGTTCCCTTCTAAGCAAGTAAAAACACGAAAGTCTCAAATGGTTCAAATGGCTCTGAGCACTATGGGACTCAACTGCTGAGGTCATTAGTCCCCTAGAACTTAGAACTAGTTAAACCTAACTAACCTAACGACATCACACACATCCATGCCCGAGGCAGGATTCGAACCTGCGACCGTAGCGGTCTCGCGGTTCCAGACTGCAGCGCCAGAACCGCGCGGCCACTTCGGCCGGCCACGAAAGTCTCAATTGCATGTACTGTCTAATGGGATTTTCGGATATCAACTCTAGAGCACGTGTGGACGAAAAGAGTTTCGTTACACACCAAAGAAGATCTTCCCTGGATGGAATCTCCTGCTAAATGAGCGCTCCGAGCTCCACATGAAGTCGTCGCTGCCAACCATGTTTGCAACATAAGGGCATACATACTCCGTAATAACTGTTTTGTTACTTTAGGGGAAGTTCCAGTTTAGTTACGTTGTTAGAAATTTTAGTCTCAAGTTTAAGAAATTTACCAGTTATATGCTTTGAAACTGTTCCAGATGTAGCTGTTTTCATTATGCTTCACCTTGTCCTGCAACTCTCATAACATCGTGTTCCGTAATTATGACATGATTTACTTTACAATTCACCTTTGAACACTTGAATAATAGTCATAAAATTTTAAGCTAAAAATGGAAATCGAAGAAAAAACGTTAAGCAAGAAATTTAAATGCACATATTTCTTACTGCTCTCTCTGCCAGACTGTCTTCATGTTAACATTTATATCGAAGATATGCTTGTCGATTTCTATACGTTTTTGTGAAGAACCTAATCTGCACTGACTGACAACAAAAGAAAATCACCCAGCAGACGTAATCGGATGTCAATATAACATCATGCACGTACACAACGTGGGTGTTTGTTACGCCTCTTTCTGAGTCATCAGTCTTCTGACTGGTTTCATGCAACTCGCGATGAATTCCTCTCCTGCACTAACTTATTCATCTCAACGTAGCGTAGAGGACTGATGACCATAGATGTTAAGTCCCATAGTGCTCAGAGCCATTTGAACCATTTGAACCTCAACATAGCGCTTGCACCGACACAATTAAGGAAGGAGAGAAGTTGCGATGGCTGGTAGCAGGGATCCAAAATTATCTGCACAGATCACTTGAAGATTAACTGAACTCTTCATTTTCAAAATTAAAATGAAGTTAACGTAAATTCTCTTCGTTTCTGTGCTACCTTTGCCTCCTACATAAAAGTACTTTAGCTAGTATTACTACTGCCAGAACACAGGCTAAGTAATGTCTCCCCATTACCCATTACTGATGGTCTTGAAGAGTGTGACAGAACTGGGGCAACGAGCGATGTGCGGCTGGTTAAATTGGCGTTTCTGGGGTGCGCTGACCTCTGTCTTCCTGGAGGTGTTGCACTGCCCGCTTTTTCCATTGGCGCGCGGCTCAGCGCCTTCTTGACGCCGTTAGGCGGCGCTGCGCTGGCCGGTTGTGCATTCGATGCCTTCGGATTACACATCGCACGTCCTCGGTTATTTGTTGGATGTATTCAAATCTCTGTCTTTCCTTACAGTTTTTACTCTGTAGAGTGTTCTCTAGTACCATGGGGGTTATTCCGTGATGCTTTAACACTTCCTCTTGTCGGTGTCTGTCATACGTTCCTTCATTCGACGGTTCTGTGGAGAACCTCTTCATACCGTTTCGTATCGCTCCACCTGGTTTGCAAAATTCTTTTGTAGCACCACATCACAAGCGCTTACATTATCTTCTGTTTCGGTTCTCCCAATGTCCTCGATTCATTACTACACAATGCTGTGCTCAAAACGTAAATTTTCAGAAATTTCTTCCTCAAATTAAGGCCCGTGTTTGATACCAGGTGATTTCTCTTGGCCCTGAACGTCATCTTTACTAGTCCGTTTTTTGTACGTCATGCGTAACTTTGCTTCCAATCTAGCAGAATTCCTTATTTTGTCTACTTCGTGATCATCAATTTTGATTTTAAGCTTCTCGCTGTTCTCATTTCTGCCACTTGGCATTACTTTTGTCTTTTTCCTGATTATTTTCAATCCATATAGCTACTTATAAGACTGTTCATTCTAACCAACAGATCTTGTAATTCTTCAGATCCAATGAGGACAGAAATGTCATTAGCGAATCTTATCATTGATATCCTTTCACCTTGAATTTTAATTCCACTCTTGAGTCTTTCTTTTATTTCCATCAGTGATTCTTCGATGTATGGATTGAACAATAGTGACGAAAGACTGCATCCCTGTCTTACACCGTTTTTAATACAACCTTTTTAATTCAGTCACTTCGTTCTTTGCCTTCCATTCTTATTGTTATTTCTTGGTTCTTGTACATATAGTGTATTACTTGTGTTTCCCTACAGCTACTCTTCTTCTACTCAGAATTTCGAACATTTTGTAGCATTTTATACTGTCGATCGCTTTTAGTAGGTCGAGGAAAGCTACGAAGGAGTCTTGATTTTTTTTTCCATCCTTGCTTCCTTTACCAGGCCCAACGTGAGAACCGGAATATTTACATTTCCTAAAGCCAAACTGATAGTCATGTGACTGATCCTCAATTTTCCTTTCCATTCTTCTGTATATTATTCTTGTCAGAGCTTGGATGCATAAGTTGTTCAGCTCACTGTACATAGTTATCGCACTTGCTATCTTCGGAATTAAGTGCATAATATTTTTCCGAAAGCGTGATGGTACGCCACCTGTCTCACAAATTATATATAGCAACTTGAATAGTCGTTTGGTTGTCACTTCCTTCAATGATTTTAGAATTTCCGATGAGATGTTATCTGTGGCTTCTGACGTATTTGATATCAAGTCCAATGGACAGGCTGCCTTTAACACAACACAGACGGCTGCCTAAGGAGTGGTGCCGTGACCGGGAGAAACGGACTGCTGATGAGCAGCGTCGCATTGTGTCCAGTGATGAATCGCTGTTATGCGCTATCCCAGATGACCTTCGACCTGCGGAAAGATCGAACCTCTCTAATATCTTGGAGAGGCACAGAGGCGTTGCTGCTGGCGTTATTGTGTGTGGAGCTAATGGGTATGACTTCAGGTCACGGCTGGTAGTGACTGAGGGAGCTCCGATGGCGCTGCAGTACGTCACGCAAGGTATCGAGGTGTCGTTTTTCAAGACAATGATCGCCAAACTTGGCACAGGTCTGTTTGAACTCTCTGTGTGATGTTGAGGTACTTGCGTGCCCAGCAAGATACACAAATCCGTCCTCAATAGAACATGTGTTGTATCGGATCGGATGAGACCTCCGTCCGAATCCCATTAGCAGGAATATAAATTTACAACGTTTTGTGCCAGAGTGACTCAGGAGGCGGCACAAAAGATTTTATATCACTCTCCCGATTTGAAGCTCCTTTTTCATGCTAATTGCTTTTTCCATCGCTGATTTACAACAACTTAAAGGAAAAAAGAAAAATAACTTCGACACTGTAGTTAGTTTTCAACGATAGGATATCATCAAACCAAAATATACTATGTCATCAGAAGTATCCGAATACCCCCCAAAACATACGTTTTTCATATTACGTGCATTGCACTGCCACCCACTGCCATGTACTCCATATCAGCGACCTCAGTAGTCATTAGATATTGTGAGAGAGCAGATTGTCCGCTCTGCGGAGCTCACGGACTTCGAACGTGATCAGGTGATTGGGTGTCACTAGTGTCATACGTCTGCACGCGAGATTTCCACACTCCTAAACATCCCTAGGTCCTCTGTTTCCGATGTGATAGTGAAGTGGAAACGTGAAGGAACACGTAAGCGCAAAAGCGTACAGGACGACATCGTCTGTTGACTGACAGAGGTCGCCGAGGGTCGTAATGTGTAATAGGCAGACACCTATCCAGACCGTCACAGAGGAATTCCAGACGGCATCAGAATTCATTGCAAGTATTATGACAATTAGGTGGGAGGTGAGAAAACTTGGATTTCATGGACGAGCGACTGCTCATAAGCCACACATAGTGCCGGTAAATCCCAAACGACGCCTCGCTTGGTGTAAGGAGCATAAACATTGGACGATTGAACAGTGGAAAAACGTTGTGTGGAGTGACGAATCACGATTCTTGGTGTGGCGATCCGATGGAAGGGTGTGGGTACGGCGAATTCCCGGTGAACATCATCTCCCAGCATGTGTAGTGCCAACAGTAAAATTAGGAGGCGGCGGTGTTATGGTGTGGTCATATTTTTCATGGATGGGGCTTGCACCACTTCATTTTTTTCGTGGCACTACCACAGCACACGCCTACATTGATGTTTTAAGCACCTTCCTGTGTCCCACTGTTGAAGAGCAATTCGGCGATGGCGATTGGATCTTTCAATACGATCGAGCGCCTGTTCATAATGCACGGACTGGGGCGGAGTGGTTACACGACAGTTACTTCCCGGTAATGGACTGGCCTGCACAGAGTCCTGACCTGAATCCTATAGAACACCTTTGGTATGTTTTGGAACTCCGACTTCGTGCAAGGCCTCACCGACCGACATCGATACCTCTCCTCAGTGCAGCACTCAGTGAAGAATTGGCAGCCATTCCCCAAGAAAGCTTCCAGCACTTGATTGAACGTATGCCTGCGAGAGCGGTACTTGCAATCAAGGTTAAGGGTGGGCCAACACCATATTCAATTCCAACATTACTGATGGAGGGCGCCACGAACTTGTAAGTTATTTTCAGCCAGGTCACATGGTGTATACCCGAAACCAGAGACTATCACACCTGAAATGCACCGATGCAGATCTCGCTTCTATGAACATCTAAGAGCGACGATGAACTAGAGGCATCTTTAACATACTTGATTCATACGAAAAACCATAGCTCATGGTACATGAGTGTAAAAAAAATTGTAAAGAAACTGTTTTGCTACCAGCAAATTCGCCCTATCGCCAGCTTCAGCAGTCAATGGGTCTTTTCCATATGAAAAATGTCTATCGGAAGAGCAATGAATGGATTAACCAGACGTGCGATCGATCAAACAAAGTTGGCTCAAAAGAAAATTAAAAAAAGTATCGGACTAGTAAAAGTAGATTTTCGTAAGACATAATTACCGAAATACGAAATAATAGTAATAATAATAAACTAAGAATACTGTAGAATGCTACGGAGAGGCAACACCGCCATAGTCATAAACTATCCGGGGCATGCGATTAGTAGACAATGTGTTAATCAACGAAGAAAAAGCATGCAACTGTAAAATTTTACCATCATAGCCCGAAGAGAAATTATTCGTAATTTCCAGAATGAAGTTTCATATTCGTAATTTTCTTGAACCAACAATTGATGCACTTCATCGCAGCAGTTTCAGTAAGCTACATACAAATACTGTAGTCCCAAACGATCACATCCGTTCGCAGACAAGAATATGAATGAGTTTCACAAACGCTTCAAAGTCATTCACTTTGGACCAAAACATATCCCTTGTTGTTCAATAGCTTGCCAATGAGCATAAAATCTTTGATTATCCATAAAAATACAGTTTAAGAGAAGCATAATAGGTTTTTTGAAGGTTAGTTTTATGACACATTTTATGACTTTTTTAGCAGAACCACTTGTTTTTATTAATGGTATCACGAAAGTGAATGCTGTTTCATAGCTGACTTCGCCAAAGCTTCACTACAACAAGGAGATCTGTGGAAGAAAGCGTTGCGAAATGTTTTCCTTTTAATGACGCTTGAATCCAATATAGCAAATATTATCTCCTTCAGTATGTAAGCCAACACATTTAAATGTTTCTGGTAAGCTTTTAAATTAATTTATAAATGAAAAATAGCTCCATCTCGCTTAGGGTACGTGTAACGGACAGTAGAGCGTTATTTCTTTTGCAGATATGAATTTCTATGTTTTTTGCCATGTTCAGCGTCTTGGGGTCTCTGTTTTGTGACCATACGGAACAAACAGTCAATCTCATGTAATCTCAGTTGCGTGAATGACAAGGAGATTACATTACGTGAAATTCAGTTTCTTTAAATTTAATTTTATTGGTCTTTGGCCTTTTGTTGGAAATAATACATCCACTACAACTTCTCATCTGTTTAGCGAAAACAGTTATATGGGTACACAGCTACTCGTATGTTATAAAAATATATATTAACGAATCTCAGTATCTAATATGCCACAGATTTGCCGCCGGTTGATGCAGGTAACGAGCTCGTAAACTGTTAATTTAGAGATTGTTCTGATTCATTAGTATTCCAATACTTGCTGGAACTAGATTTTCCCACAATATACTTTTGTATTTGGTGTAGATTTATATCGAAACACCAATACGGCGTGGCTTAGGTAGACGTCGTCTTGTGGATGTTCACTGGATATGGCAGAGTCTGTCTCCGCCTATAGAGGTGCACAGGAAACGTGCTTGTTTCACCCTTATTCGAATAATTAATTTCGATGTTCCCTCGAAAGATTCTTCTAGCTACGCTACGGTATTTTTGGAATAATGAACTGGACCTAAGCTGTTTTCCATGTCGTGATGTTTACCACAGTTGTTCCGATTGCTGTCGTGGCTCTTTTCATGAAACGAGTTCGAAAGTGGAGTCTGTATGAGTATTTGTTTGCCTTTTTTGATGCCTTCTTTAGCAAGACCATCTATTCATTGTGTTGAATACCTGAGTACCTTCTAAACACAATGAGATAAACTGTTTTCTTCAGTTTCTGACTTTCATAATTAATTTCACAACCGTTGTCACATTTCCACATCCGATGCACTGATTTCTCCAAAGCACTTCTAGAGTCAGTAAGAACTGATGTTTTGTTCCATTTTTGGCACCAAATGTAATTGCTTCTTTAAATATCGTTACCTGTGCAGTTTAGGATACTTCAATTTGACAGCAGTTTTCGTATATTGATAGTATCTTTGTCCAGAGAGGTACAGCCGACTAGACAGAGGTCTTTGGAAAACGTAATTGTGAGAGAAGAGATTGGAGCTCGTTCCAGGCTTTATAATATCTATTACGAAACAATAATAGTGGGAAGCACTATTTATGACTGGAGAAAAACAACTCATTTCTTTTATTATTTGTTTTGCGAATATAAGTACGGTGATGTCCGAAAAAGTTATATTGAAGACGAAAGAGAATAAAGAACTAGACTGTAACATGCATAAACAGGTAAATTCTTCATCTGTGTGACCATAGCGCTCCTAGGTCATTTATAATTATTACAGGTATTTATAACCTACCATTGAAACTACTAAAGACGCTTGTTTATCTGCAGTTCGTTTTATTGATTGGATTGGAACGAAACGTATATACAACTTTGATTTGCTTTACAGATGTAGAACCGATTCTTACAATAGATGTCGATGTATGACTTTTGCTTGCAGCATAATTTCCATTATTTCCGTTCACATCTAGAACTGTGATCTGCTTACAAAATTCAGTGATATTTCTCTGTAGGGAACTCATGTTTTCAGCTCCATTTCATGTTGGTTCAAATGGTTCAAATGGCTCTGAGCACTATGGGACCTAACATCTGTGGTCATCAGTCCCCTACAACTGAGAACTACTTAAACCTAACTAACCTAAGGACATCACACACATCCATGCCCGAGGCAGGACATTTCATGTTGGTTTGCAGCACAACACATTTCTTAACGCAAAATACGTTAAAATACGGTATCACTAGTTAAGGTAAACAAATACTATTGGAGCTACATTTCGGTGTATGTTACGCCAGAAAATGTGTTTTGCTACAAACCAACATGAAACTGAGCCAGTAATATTAGTATGCTACACACTAATAACTGTGAATTGTGCAAGCAAAGCATATTTCCAGATGCATGCAGAAAACAGGGAAAAAACGACACGTCAGTATGGTATGTAACAAAGCAAACCAATATTGTGAATAATGTTTCAGTCCAGGCCTCTGTCAAAGTTTTATATTAATAAAACGGTACGCATTTTTGAGAGGAGATTTTAAATACCTTTAAGAAAGAGACATGATTACTTGTGAACAGCAGAAACAATTCACGCAAGGATAGCTATTCTAGGATTGCATGCCGAAGCAAATAGCGAAGTTCACAGTAACGTAGAGAGCGGCTCATTTATCTTTCTGCAACGTAGTGTTCTGTCTTATATCTCGCCCATAAATCCTGTCATAATTTGAACAAATTTCTCATACCGGTATTTTGGACATTTCAGTAAGAAAATACTGGAAGCAACATGTTACAGAAGGAGGTAAACATTATTTAAGTAGCAAAGCAGCTAATAGTGTCATCACAGCTCCACCATCTTAACATAGCAAAAAAAGAAGCTGTATTATGAAGTTCATTTGTTCGCATTTCGCTGCCTATGTCATCGCAGAAAGTAAGTGGAGAAACATCTTTGGTACTACCATAGAGTAGAAATATATCTGGAGTGAGCATTCAGAAGCGCAGAATTGATTTTGTGTTGTCAAAATACGTTGCCACAATGGTCACGTGATCTCGGGACGCCGTAGATTTGTCCGACATATGTCCTATAAATTTTGAATGTTGTCATATCGCTAGTAAAGACAGATTCCCTTCGTAAGTGCTGTGGATTTAGTATAAACGTTTTGCAGGCACCATAGCAGTTTACGTCTTATATTTGAAATAAATTGGGCTCTTAGCTTTTAAGAGCAAAATGAACGGGCATGACGTCACAGAAGCATCACGTCATTATGTATTTACACTGTCTTTCATGTCACATCTGGTCAAGTCGCTTAACACAGTACTCAACGGCGAAATTGAGGTTTTGAGTCACCATCCCTAATATGCATTAAATGTTAGAGTATAGTATCAGACTTGAGGAGCTAACAACGACAAAGTTTGTCAATGGCCAAAGCAAACTTTATAACCTATGTTCTTGATCAATTATGTTTGGTAAATTACTCAGAAGTGAGACAACGTTTCTTAACATCGACAATTATTTACTAGGGAAAAAAGTACATTCATACACATCAGAAAAAGCTTCAAACGAATTAATGAAGCATGTTAAACTTATCCATTATGTTTTTTCTTATGTAATTAATAACGTCATAAACAACTGTATTTTACTCCTTCATTATGCTGACTTTTTTGTTTAAAATGTCATATGGTGGAATTTGCTTCGTCTATTTATGTTCTTATACATATACATTGTGGGCGTCAGCGCTGTTGTGTTATCGTAAAACCTAAATAACTTTTCGCCTTCAGGTATACGACCTCGATTGTGTAAGAAAGTGGAAAAAATATCCCAGTCGTCATGGAACATCTCCAATTTGCCACTAAAACAAAGCGCTATTATAAAATAAAGATTATGAAGATACAACAGTACAAAATCCACTATTATAAGGAGAGTGAGCGCGGCGAAAATAGGTTAACTTTAGATGTTTACAGACTGGTACCGTCAAAATTTTCTTCCCGAGAAACCTTGACGTACCGTGAAATGACGTGACGTTCCGTTGACGACTTGTGCTAATGCCTCCATTCGAAAGGTATTGTAGAATGTTTTGATGTTATGTGACGAGACATGACGTCACCTGATGGCGGACGCGAATTGGCGTTAAGCAATCGACGTCGTCCCTAGATCACGTGACAATTCCAGTTTAATGTTGACAACATGCGCAGGACGAAATGCTCACTCCAGAGATATTTCTACTCTATGGGTACTACTAACGGACGTAACACTTCCATAACTCCAGCACAAAGAATGTGCTAGTTGGACAAGTTAAGCAGCATATCCGAGTTTGTGTGTCAGATAAATTACTAAGTTAATCATACAGAGGTAGCTGCTATTTTTTTGAGGTCACCGATAGAAATAACGTTACAAATTGAACAAAAAATTAAATATTTACAGACAGACAAACCATACATAATCTCTTACTGTTGAATTTTTAGTATTATTTGATGTAATACGTGACTGATTCGTTCTAAACACCAACCAATAAATCAGTGAGACAACTGTTATTGCTTATTCCTAAAAAGCTTTTCGTTTAGAGTTATGATGCAGTTCGCAATGCATCTCTAATGATATTTACAGCTTCTTATCAGAAAAGAAGGCTTACTCTGGGGACTGAGACTGGAATTGGATCTAAACATGTTTCCTCCAGACACACTCTCCTCCCCAGCGACAGTCTGATCCATAACATGCACTCCCGTTTTAACTCAACCAAGGTAAAATGTGAGCATCACTTGATTACTGGACACCTTCCTTCTGATGTGACAGAAGTTAGAAGAGTTCAGGCTGCCAATCTTTGTGTGTGAATACTGCCAGTTTTGTAAGCCGTACAGAAATGTAGCAGCCATTGCATACCTACTGTTGTGTTGTGCTGTCTGTTTGTTCATTTATCTGTTGCGAAGCGAATGATGAGGCAATATATGGTCCATAGTGGGAACTTCCTAAATCTGATAGAAGCCATTTCCGCGAGATTGTAACTTATATATCTCAATTTTGTCTTTATAGATGCATGGTAGAAAGCAAAAGTTAATGTGGTGGACTATGTGAGGAAGATGTTGTTAATACTTTCGTTTCACAAGGGTTAATCCCCGCAGCATGGCGTCACGCGCTAGTGATACCTTAGGTAACCAGTACTTTCCGCCTCCTCAGCTAAGTGGTCATCGCGGCTGACTGCCATGCAGAGAATCTGGGTTTGATTCCCGATATCGACGGGATTTTACCCTGTCTGGGGAACTGGTACGGCGTGGAAACAGCCTCGTAGTATCGTGGGGCCAATTGACGAACTATGCTAGCGATCAGCAGCGGTTCTACGGTCAAGAAACCAGACAACGACCGGGACAATGGTACGCTGACCACATGCCCCTCTCTACCGCATCCGATGTCATGATAACATGGCGGTTGATATGGTCAGACTGGTCCATCTAGGTCCAGAACGCAGAACCTATGTTATCAGTATTACTGTCTTCTGAAGTAGCGAAAATATTAACCTTCTTCTTAGGATAATTTAGTTTCATGACCGAAATACACTCTCATCATTTTCTTTTTACACGTCAGTGAATTTCATTTTAGCCCTCAGGGGGTAATTACCCACAGATTGGGAACCGCGGAAAATGCCGGGATTGGAAATCTCCTCCCAAATGTACCCAATTCGGACCCCCTGTACCACAGTGCCACATTCCGCCTGCTATTTGACAGAGAGGTCCATGACTCTTCAGTGGGCCAGTATTCAAATAGCACGATCTACCTTTAGGCGTAGGGAATTAAAATTAATAAAAATGAATGAAATCGTTGAGTATTTAATTTTCTTGTAAAAGTTGTCACAACAAAATTATAATAAATTAAATATCAGTGTGTTTTACTAAAGCTGTGAAAATAAACTAAATAAAATACACGTAAGTAACTAACAATTCCTAGCAGCCATAACAGAGATGTTGTGATACTATCAAGCTACCATTTCACTTTAGAAACTGGCAGTGTAGGCATATACAAACACAAAAAAAGATGTTTTGCGTCACCCAGATTCCCAGAAATCTTGAAGATAGACGTTGACTGTGGATATTGTATTACAGATACAGTTCCTTTGACTGTTCAGAGATGTCACTAAACCCACCCAAAGATGTAAACAACCACGCATGAACAGCGCCTATTAGAGGAGGTCCGACAGCCGATCAGCTCCAGTCATTCCATCGGAAGGAGGTACACGGCTCGTGTTGTCTGTATTTCAGCCATGCCTAGACGGTCAATGGCACTGTTCGTTCGCGAATTATGAAGGTGGTTCGATGAACCTTCTGCCAGGCACTTGAATGTGATTTGCAGAATATCCATGTAGATGTAGATGTAGATGTCCCCATTGTTACTTTGTGTCAGGACGGGCTCTCAACAAGGCAAGTGTCCAGGCGTCTCGCAGTGGACCAAAGCGATATTGTTCGGACATGGAGGAGATACAGAGAGACAGAACTGTGGACGAGATGCCTCGCTCAGGTCGCCCAAGGGCTACTACTGTAGTGGATGACCGCCACCTACGATTATGGCTCGGAGGAACCCTGGCAGCAACGCCACCATGTCGAATAATGCTTTTCGTGCAGCCACAGGATGTTGTGTTACGACTCAAACTGTGCGCAAAAGGCTGCATGATGCGCAACTTGACTCCCAACGTCCATGGCGAGGTCCGTATTTGCAACCACGACACCATGCAGTGTGACACAGATGGGCCCAATAACATGTCGAGTGGATCACTTAGGACTGGCATCACGTTCTCTTCACCGATGGGTGTCGCATATGCGTTCAACCAGACAATCGTCGGAGACGTGTTTGGAGGCAACCCGGTCAGGCTGAACGCCTTAGACACACTATCCAGTGAGTGCAGCAAGGTGGAGATTCCCCGCTGTTTTTGGGTGGCATTATGTGGAACCGACGTACGCCGCTGGTGGTCATGGAAGGCGCTGTAACGGCTGTACGATACGTGAATGCCATCCTCCGACCGATAGTGCAACCATAGCGGCAGCATATTGATGAGGCATTCGTCTTCATGGACGGCAATTCGCACCCCGAACGTACACATCTTGTGAATGACTTCCTTCAGGACAACGACATCGCTCGACTAGAGTGCCCAGCATGTTCTACAGACATGAACCCTATGGAACATGCCTGGGATAGATTGAAAAGGGCTGTTTATGGACGATGTGACCAACCAACCACTCTGAGGGATCTTCGCCGAATCGCCGTTGAGGAGTGGGACAATCTGGACCAACAGTGCCTTGATGAACTTGTGGATAATATGCCACGACGAACACAAGCATGCATCAATGCAAGAGGACGTGCTACTAGGTATTAGATGTACCGGTGTGTACAGCAGTCTGGACTACCATCTCTGAAAGTCTCTCTGTATGGTGGTACAATATGCAATGTGTCTTTTCCATGAGCAAATAAAAAGGGCGAAATGATGTTTATGTTGATCTCTATTCCAGTTTTCCGTACAGGTTCCGGAACTCTCGAAACCGACGTGATGCAAAACGTTTTTTCACTCATCGTATCCTCTGCCTTCTTTTGAACTGTCTTCAGAACTATACTACTGAGATTTCTTGATGTATGTGCTTTTAGGCTTAAAGTTCAGTAGTGTTCACATTTTGTACCTGCCGCCGTCTCCGGCAATACGTTTCTGGAAGTTGGTTGGTATTTTTCCTGTGCTATACATCGACCTAATCAATTTCAGCACAATCATTTCTTCGATGTCGCCAGTATTCTTGATTGATTTTGTAGGAACGTCATCAACATCCGTTGCTTTCCGCTCTACCGGGTCTTCTCGAGATTTTCCAAACTCTTCGTGTGGAATGTCGTCTCCTTTGTAATCTTCGTCTGCTTACTTTTCTTTAGCATTACATCTCCTGGAAAAGGTGTTCAGTCATTCAATCCTCTTGTGTATTCTTTCCATCTCTTTACCAAGTCTTCGTTTCTGCCTCTTTGTCTTCTACTGTACTGGAGATCGTTGATTTGCATTTGTTAAACATGTGTTTACTGTTCTGTAGGCTATATCAATTCTTCTATTTAGTATATTTTCTTACCCTTCTTCACACGTTTCTTCGAGAAAACTAGCTTTCGCTTTCCTGCTTTCTTTAAGGACGATGTTCCTCAGTCTCCTACGTTCAGTTTTTGCCTGTTAGTCAATTGCGTCTTCACATGTTCTTTTGTTTTCAGTAAGGTGAATGGTATCTACTTTACTCAATTCCCTCTTGTTCTTGCGTTCAGTTTTCCCAAATATCTCTTCTGCAGCTTTGTATATACCATATTCATAAAAACACTTTTGAAATCTTGAAACAGTTGTACAAAGAAATATGCATGATGTACAAATGTAATAGTACAGCATCCAAATTAAGAAACTAGCATGCAAAATACAAATTCTCTGTAATGGTTATTTAACTCCTGCAGTAGACTCGTTGCGACATGATCTCGAACAATTTCCATACGCTGGACGCAACTGCTTCGCATATCTACAACGCGATTTTGTAAAGGTCTGAATTAACGCCTCTTCATAGCTCTACAGGCAGCTACTGTTTTCGCCTACAGCCGTTTGCGCTTTGCAATTCACAGCTGTCATAACCAGTGCCAGGTGTCAGGAATTTCCTGAAGTTAACTCGTCTGTTGGAATGTGTTAGCACTAAGGAACAAATGTGTTAAAACTTGATGCATGATGTTGCAATTTTCACACAGCTCAACGTTTATGGCGTTGTATCTCCTGAAGTATGAGTTATACAATGATATAATTGTGCATGTACAGCCAGTCGTACATGTGGCTATTGTCAGCGAAATGTGTTGCGAATGTAGTTAGTAACAAAGAAGTAATAAATTTAAACACCTTGAATGATGCGGCAGTTTTTCAGGTATCTCAGCGTTTTGACGTCGCATTTGCTGATCTATGTGCCATACAATCATATAATTTTGTAAGTTCATTCAGTGGCATATGTGGATAATGTCTGCAAAATGTATTGCAAATAGAGTCAGTAGCAAAGAAATAATAAAATTTAACTTCATACACATTTCGGAATTTTTCAGACGTCTCAGTGTTTATGACATCATACCTCATGAACTGTATGTGGTACCATGCAGTAATACTGTAGGTGCATTTACCATCATATGTTGATATTGTCCTCGATATTTATTGCGAATAGAGTTAGTAGCACAGAAGTAATAAATCTAAACGTCATCCTGATGCGGCGTTTTTCACATACCTCATTGTTTATGACGTCATATCACATACTGATTCTTTCTCCCACGGCGGTTCTTGGCTGACAGTAAGGGATATGTGTACCGAGTTGGGTTGAAATCGGTCCACTAGTTTATGAGGAGGTGTGGAACATTCACACATACATCGAGATATATGGATGTTGATATGTATGTGATGTCAGTGCTGGGCGTATTCCAAAATTGTTTTCTGTATCGTAGTGTAGCGTTGAGTGCTGAGTGATTTAGTCTGTTCAAAGTGCTGCTTTTTTCGCTTCACCTAAACAGCGAATAGGTCGTGGCCCCAGCTGCACTTTCGAACAATACATAGTTGAGTCGTTGCCTGTACCTGAGTGGACAAATAAAAGAACTGGAGACATTGCAGGTGATTTGATTGATTTGAGCTTGATGAGCACATCATAGACTGAAGATTACGTTCTTTGTGTTACGTCTGCAATTAGCGCGAATAACTACGACCATACCATGATATATTGGAACACGTTCCAGCTTATGTGATCCACCATTCAAGCAAAAGTTCAGATTGAAATGTTTTAAATACACTGACGGGACAGAATCGCAACACCAAAAAATAATTATCGTAGTGTAAAGAAATTCCGGGAATATATTTGTCTAGGTAGTGTATTTAAGTGATTAACAATGCAAGATCACAGGTTAATGTAAGCGCGAGAAACGTCGTAGCAACTGTGAAATATTGGTACATTAATAACCTGTGTAACCACCAGAATGTTGAATGCAACACGCAAAGGTCCATGCATTACGTAGTACAGGTGCTGGATGTCAGTTTGTGGGATGGAGTTCCATGCCTGTTGCACTCGGTCGGTCAATACAGGGAAGGTTAATGCTGGCTACGGATGGCGCTGGAGCTGTCGTCTGATGATGTCCTACACGTGCTCGTTTGGAGACAGATCTGCTGATCGAGCAGGCTAAACCAACATGTCGACACTCTGTAGAGCATTTTTCAATTCAATGAACTTTACCAACCGCCGTACACTTAAAGATAGTTTAATTTATTTTATTCTAAAAAGCAACCAGTTTCGGCAATTCATTTCGCCATCTTCAGGTCCATGCATAACAAAAGAATATACATGTAGTAATATAAGGGTGTACAAATGAAGTGGTGTACTGGTTTTTCATCAGTTGACATTCTGTGGAAGAAGCTTGCTTGCTTCATTTTCAACAAATCCTCAGTATTATTTGTAATGGTCATCTCATAATACTGCTGTAGCGCATCAGTCATTTTGTCTGTCAGCCTGCTCTTACGGGTTTACCATCAGAAAGTTTCTTGTCTCTCAAACTTTGTTTCAACTTCCTAAACCTGGTGCCCATACTCTTCTGGACATGACCTTTATAGCCAATAATCCACAGCCTTCTATATAAAAAATTATCGATTTTATTAGATCTCGGAGTAATGAATATAAAAATTTTAACATTTTCAACTTGTGTAGATTATATTTAAAAAAAAATAAAATAAAATACTTCCCATGTGAGATTATAAGCGACATACGTATAATTTTACTCAGAAAATTGAAAATTTTATAATGAGATAAAAATTCGAGAATGTGAAATTTTATTTTTCTCTTCTAACCCCCCTTAAGGCGTACCGTAGACCACATCTGATGCAAAAAGAACCATCCGATTTGGTTCGTTTGCCTGAGATGGAGGCAGCGTGTAATATTCAAATTTTTGCCCTGTATTGGAGGATAGTCTTTTGTTGAGTATACAAATGGTCCATAGCCCAAGGGCTATCCAAAACACTAGACCCTACTTTTCTATCACCAACAGAACCCGAGGTATGAGCATGAAAAAAATCCTTTTTATGCGCGACGTTTTTTAAGGTATTGGTAGCACTGGGTTGGTATGCATACCGCTCAGCGTCACCAGGTTTTCGAGAGGAGTGCGACGGGTGGATACACCGCAAATATGGAGCAAGTTCTCGACTTTACTCCCCTCACACAGTTAATGATACACAAACACTCAATAGCCATCCATGAATTTAATTGAGTCATATTGTCACATAGTTCAATTACAAATATCTCCAGTCCCTCAGGTTCCGATCAAGGTTTCTGAGACACGTCCCTTGGCGGTAAGATAACATCTAAATTGAAAATTCCTTCTGGCATTTCGTAATTGGAAACTCCAGTAACCCTCAGCTGATATTTGGCTGATAACAACAGGGCTCTACAGTGGGTTGGATCTAGAATACCCTCCTTTTTGCTTCAGGATAAATAATGAGATGCATTAAAACATAAGGGGGTTCACTTAATTGCTTTAACAATTTAGGGGAAAAGTAGTTGGCATATTTGAGATGTCTCTCATGTCTAGGTACATATGCATATATATGCTCTTGGCCCTGTCCACAACCGTCGACTGCTTTAGTCTCTGCTACACGAGATATCCATGGCGCCTGACATAACATCAGCGGCCGCTTGGCATGTACTACTGCTGATATGGAAGGCGCTATGAGAACATCGCACTGGGAGATGCTGCGGCGTCGTATTCGCTGCACCCGCTGAGGTTCCGAAGATCAACATCTTTGCATAAGAGACTGAAATTTATTTCTACAGTCTGCCTTCTTCTGCTACATCCACATCCATCTCCAGGTGGAAAAGCTCGTACCCATCTCAAACCGTCCCGACACCTTTCACGTTTGAATTTATTACATACATGTCAGCTACACGCTTAGGAGACAACAACACATTATTACGGAGACGTTCTGAAAGTAAGTTTAATCACTGTTTTTGAAGGAGAAGTTTCTACACCAGATGACACAAACAGACCTCATATGAATCCACACCCGTTGCTGGTTCAACGAAGGAAGGGGCGTCAGTGGGGGAGGACTGACGCATGGGCAGAGCGCAGAAGAAGAGAGAGCAGCAGCAGATCGGCGTGCCCGAGGTTATTCGAGTACGCATCACGATGGGGGACGGAGGTGGACTGGCGCTGTTGTCTGACATGTATAGGCACTTGGAACAGGTGTGTCCATCACCCATGAACGCCTGCGGAGTACGTAAGGTGAAGAGGTCATGTCTCATCAGATAACTGGTTGCAGGTGTTGCGTGGTTAGAAAAGAGAAGCAGAACATAGAGGAAGAATGTCGAATTGGGCGCCCCTCCACATTTACGAACGAAAACAACATTGCTCTAGCAAAGCAGGGAACATAGCGTTAGCGGAGAGGAGCGTCATGGTGACGGACGTGGCAACCACGCTGCTCATTGGCTGTGTTCGGGCCCATCACATGCTCCATGATGTGTTGGGTTATCGAAAAGTGTCTGCAAGATGGGTGCCGTGAAACCTAACCCAGCATCCCATGAGTGCAACAGAGTGAGCCAGCGTCCAACACTCGATGCAGTACACGCTGGAGAGAAACGAGTTCCTGTTCAGAATCATCAATGGCGATGAGTCCACGGCTCGTGGTCTTGCAGTAGCGTTCTCGCTTCCCGCTCACGGGGTCCTGGGTTCGATTCCCGGCGGGGTCAGGGATTTTCTCTGCCTCGAGATGACTGGGTGTTGTGTATCTTTCATCATCATTTCATCCTCATTCACTCGCAAGTCCCCGTAGTGGCGTTAAAGAACTTGTGGAGCGGCGGCCGAACCGCCCCGCGAGGGGTCTCCCGGCCACCAATGCCATACGCTCATTTTTTTTAATGGCGATGAGACATGGGTGCGCTATTTCATCCCAGAATCCAGGGCCTCCTCAGCGACATGGAAGCATCCCCGTTCACCAGTGTCAAAAAAATCAAAATGTCGCATTGAAAGCGTCGCTCTCCGCAGGAAAGGTTATGGCCACAATGTTCTGAAACGAGAACGATGTGATTCTCCTTGATTTCCGCCAACAACGGACAATCAATGCCACACGCTACTCCGACACCCTCACCAAACTGAGGTCTGCCATTCGACGAAAGAGACCACGGCTCTTGAGTGAAGGTGATTTGCTGTTGGACGACGACGCAAAAACATACACAGCAAAGCTCACACAGAATCAGATTCGTTGCTTCGGATGGGGGAGATTAGGTCACCCAGATTACAGACCAGATCTCGCCCCATCGGACTATCACTGTTGCCTATACTGAAAGCTATGTTCTTATGAAATCACTTTCAAACCAATGCTGGGCTGGAGAAGGCTGTGCGACAGTTCTTTGCATCGCAGGGCACCGAATTTTAGCAGAGTGGTTTCTTCAAACTGATTGCACGCTACAACAAAGGCCTCAATGTCGGTCACACCTAAGTCGAAAAACATTGCAAGATGTATACTTTATGATGCTATGGTGCACTTGTTTATGGCAATAAGGTTTCCGTGTGGAAAGCAATAACGAAACTTACTTTCTGAACGTCCTGGTACAAACAATAGCTAATGTGATACTTTGTTGGTAGCGACATGCAGAAACGACTGAATTGTAGCAGAAATACGTATAAATGTGATTGAAGCTTTGCGGGCATAAACGAATCCAACACCTCTATTAAATACCAAGATGGTATACCACACCGCCTATTAATCGCGTATGCATTGCACCACGTCACTGACAGAAGTGACTGCCAACGAGTTTCTCGTAAAAGCGAGCTTTAGCTTGTCTACTGGCAGTGGGACTTTATTTGCGCCAACAAGGGACCATCAGTGCGGCACACTACTCCGACACCCTCATCAAACTGAGGTCCGCCGTTTTCCTAACCAATCAGATCCTAAGAAGCGCCATCCAGTCATAGGGCGGCCAACCTCACACACTGTGTACTTCTGATATTACTTTTTGATATCTGTGTATACTAAAATCTTGCTTTTTTTGTAACAGTCAATCTTATGTCGATCCTAAACGACCATTTCTGTCTTATCAACATTAATTTTAATTGTTGTTGTCTTACTCTATCTTTGTTTTCTTATTTGCTGAGACACTATCTGGCGTGCACATTTTCCAAGGATTCCTTAGACAGTTACGCTTTCATAAGGGCTATGCAGAGCTCTTATCTCTCTAGTAGCGTGTCTCTGGGACCATTCATGATACCGTGCCGACTTGATAAGGACCAAACGCGTGAAAATTAAGCTACAATTGGTCGCACTAACGTACTGTAGGCGATTTTCTTCCAGATGCACATCGCTTTCCAAGAAGCTCTCAAGTAAAAAACCGAATTGGAGCACCGAATCGTTTCAAGTTACCCAGTTCTGTAGACGAGACGTTGCAGTAGAAAATAACATTGCCAAGAGATCGAGTGAAGCAGCTGGAAACAGTTGTCTCTAAAGGCGAGCGGAACCTCCTACACTTACTGTGCTGACTTCCAATAGCGCCGATAAGCCCGTGGGACGGGGTTGGCGCGGCATTGTACCTGTTGGGGATTAGAGGCTCACCACGCCAAATCCGGGAGACCGCGATATTAAAACTCCCGCCGAGCGTGTGAATCACCGCCGGCGGCCAGGCACTCGCCACCCAGCCCGCCATATTAATCCAATCTGCGAGCCTCTGCCGCTGCCGCTGCCGCCGCCGCCGCCGCCGCCGGCTTAGCGCAGGCCGGGGCTTCCCCGGGATTTGCGCGGCGCGCGACACGCGGCGGCAGCCGCCGGAGCTGGCGGTGCGGTGCGATGGTGTTGCGAGCGCAGATTAAGGGAGAGCCGGCCCTGAATTACTTAAGGGCGCGGCCGGCCGCGATCACCCCGGCCCTGCACGGCCTGATGAAATTTCGTTCTGATTAGCTCTCTCCGTGAGGGAGGGCGCCAACTCAGAACGGAATATAATATGTCCCGCTCCTATGGGCGCGTGAGGGACGTACCAAAGTCACGTCTGGCGCCAGTACTCAAATAAGCATTCGGACGTTGTTGCAGCAAACAGAGCAAGGTTAATGCTTTCCTCAGACCAATGCTCGGATTATTCTATGGTCGGTTTACTCCCCTGTAATCATCAATACGTGCCAGTTCTCAAAGCCGACTGCACAGTATGCAATAACTAAAAGTCTTCTAATTAAGCGCATTTGTAGATATATACCCACTCCAATGTACACCTACATGACTACTATCCAAATCATACTTAAGAATTTTGTGAGAAGATTTTCAGGTCTGGTTTTGTTGAATCATTATGAGGCCAGTCTCCAATTGAGAAGCAATATAATCGAGCTGTGGTCACTAGTACGAGGGGTGATCAGTAAGTAACGGAACAAATATTTTTTTCTGAAAGCTTGTTCGTTTTATTCAGAATTCAAAATGGTTCGAATGGCTCTGAGCACTATGGGACTTAACTTCTGAGGTCATCAGTCCCCTATATCTTAGAACTACTTAAACCTAGCTAACCTAAGAACATCACACACATCCATGCCCGAGGCAGGATTCGAACCTGCAACCGCAGCGGTCGCGCGGTTCCAGTCTGTAGCGCCTAGAGCCGCTCGGACACTCCGGCCGGCGGTATTCATATACCCATGTTATTCCCCATTATTTTGTCTACAAAACCGTATTTTTCAACGTAATTTCCGTTCAATGCGACGGCCTTACACCACAGTACTGTGGGAGCCTGTATACTTGCATGGTGCCATTCTGCTGGTCGATGTCGGAGCCGACGTCTTGCTGCATCAAGAAACTCCACATTATCAGAACGCAGCATGTCATTCTCAATGGAGAGAAGTCTTCCGAAGTAAGAGTGAATTCAGGTGTGCCGCAGGGGAGTGTCGTAGGACCGTTGCTGTTCACATATTATATAAATGGCCTGGTGGATTACATCGGAAGTTCACTGAGGCTTTTTGCGGATGATGCTGTGGTATGTCGAGAGGTTGTAACAATGGAAAATTGTACTGAAATGCAGGAGGATCTGCAGCGAATTGACGCATGGTGCAGGGAATGGCAACTGAATCTCAATGTAGACAAGTGTAATGTGCTGCGAATACATAGAAAGAAAGATCCTTTATCATTTAGCTACAATGTAGCTGGTCAGCAACTGGAAGCAGTTAATTCCATAAAATATCTGGGAGTAGGCATTAGGAGTGATCTAAAATGGAATGACCATATAAAATTCATCGTCGGCAAAGCAGATGCCAGACTGAGATTCTTTGGAAGAATCCTAAGGAAATGCAGTCCGAAAACAAAGGAAGTAGGTTACAGTACGCTTGTTCGCCCACTGCTTGAATACTGCTCACCGGTGTGGGATCCGCACCAGATAGGGTTGATAGAAGAGATAGAGAAGATCCAACGGAGAGCAGCGCGCTTCGTTACAGGATCATTTAGTAATCGCGAAAGCGTTACGGAGATAATAGATAAACTCCGTTGCAGACGTCATGTTGAAATGTATAACACCGCCACCTATCGCAATGTCATGAAACTACAGATGCTGATGTGGGAATATTTCAGGGTGACCTCCAGCAAATTGTACGTCTTTTTATTTTCAACCGCAACTGATCGTGGAAAATGTATGTTAGATTATTTACTGAATGTTCCTCGTACATAATCAGTTACCTAATAAGCCAGATTACCTTTAAATGCATGTTTTATACCTTAAAAGCGAAATTAGGTGGAAAAAAAACGTTGTGCATTATTTTGTCCCCTCTACACATCTGCCAAATTTCGTCAATATACATTATTTACGCTTGGGAATGTTCCCTTGGCAGTACTTCGTGTCACTGGCATCAGTTATCAAAACTATGATAAACAAATCATCCTTATAGCGTAAACTTGTCCAATGATTCATCCGATGTTTTCATCATTCTCATATTCCGATATGCCAATTAGCTCTGCAGATGACGAAGAAATCGAAGAAATTGAAGAAATGTATGATGAGATAAAAGAAATCATTCAGGTAGTGAAGTGAGACGAAAATTTAATAGTCGTGGGTGACTGGAATTCGAGCGTAGGAAAAGGGAGAGAAGGAAACATAGTAAATGAATATGGATTGGGGCTAAGAAATGAAAGAGGAAGCCGTCTGGTAGAATTTTGCACAGAGCATAACTTAATCATAGCTAACACTTGGTTCAAGAATCATAAAAGAAGGTTGTATACATGGAAGAATCCTGGAGATACTAAAAGGTATCAGATAGATTATATGATGGCAAGACAGAGATTTAGGAACCAGGTTTTAAATTGTAAAACATTTCCAGGGGCAGATGTGGACACTGACAGCAATCTATTGGTTATGAACTGTAGATTAAAACTGAAGAAACTGCAAAAAGGTGGGAATTTAAGGAGATGGGATCTGGATAAACTGACTAAACCAGAGGTTGTACAGAGTTTCAAGGAGAGCATAAGGGAACAATTGACAGGAATGGGGCAAAGAAATACAGTAGAAGAAGAATGCGTAGCTCTGAGGGATGAAGTAGTGAAGGCAGCAGAGGATCAAGTAGATAAAAAGACGAGGGCTAGCAGAAATCCTTGGGTAACAGAAGAAATATTGAATTTCATTGATGAAAGGAGAAAATATAAAAATGCAGTAAATGAAGCAGGCAAAAAGGAATACAAACTTCTCAAAAATGAGATCGACAGGAAGTGCAAAATGGCTAAGCAGGCATGGCTAGAGGACAAATGTAAGGATGTAGAGGCTTATCTCGCTAGGAGCAAGGTAGATACTGCCTACAGGAAAATTAAAGATGCCCTTGGAGAAAAGAGAGCCACTTGTAGGAGTATCAAGAGCTCAAATGGAAGCCCAGTTCTAAGCAATGAAGGGAAAGCAGAAAGGTGGAAGGAGTATATAGAGGGTTTATACAAGGGCGATGTACTTGAGGACAATATTATGGAAATGGAAGAGGACGTAGATGAAGATGAAATGGGAGATACGATACTGCGTGAAGAGTTTGACAGAGCACTGAAAGACATGAGTCGAAACAAGGTCCCGGAGTAGACAACATTCCATTAGAACTACTGACAGCCTTGGGAGAGCCAGTCCTGACAAAACTCTACCATCTGGTGAGCAAGATGTATGAGACAGGCGAAATACCCTCAGACTTCAAGAATAATATAATAATTCCAATCCCAAAGAAAGTAGGTGTTGACAGATGTGAAAATTACCGAACTATCAGTTTAATAAGTCACAGCTGCAAAATACTAACGCGAATTCTTTACAGACGAATGGAAAAACTGGTAGAAGCGGACCTCGGGGAAGATCAGTTTGGATTCCGTAGAAATGTTGGAACACGTGAGGCAATACTGACCCTACGACTTATCTTAGAAGAAAGATTAAGGAAAGGCAAACCTACGTTTCTAGCATTTGTACACTTAGAGAAAGCTTTTGACAATGTTAATAGGAATACTCTCTTTCAAATTTTAAAGGTGGCAGGGGTAAAATACAGGGAGCGAGAGGCTATTTACAATTTGTACAGAAACCAGATGGCAGTTATAAGAGTCGAGGGGTATGAAAGGGAAGCAGTGGTTGGGGAGGGAGTGAGACAGGGTTGTAGCCTCTCCCCGTTGTTATTCAATCTGTATATTGAGCAAGCAGTAAAGGAAACAAAAGAAAAATTTGGAGTAGGTATTACAATCCAGGGAGAAGAAATAAAAACTTTGAGGTTCGCCGATGACATTGTAATTCTGTCAGAGACGGCAAAGGACTTGGAAGAGCAGTTGAACGGAATGGACAGTGTCTTGAAAGGAGGATATAAGATGAACATCAACAAAAGCAAAACGAGGATAATGGAATGTAGTCGAATTAAGTCGAGTGATGCTGAGGGAATTAGATTAGGAAATGAGACACTTATTGTAGTAAAGGAGTTTTGCTATTTGGGGAGCAAAATAACTGATGATGGTCGAAATAGAGAGGATATAAAATGTAGACTGGCAATGGCAAGGAAAGCGTTTCTCAGGAAGAAAAATTTGTTAACATCGAATATAGATTTATGTGTCAGGAAGTCGTTTCTGAAAGTATTTGTATGGAGTGTAGCCATGTATGGAAGTGAAACATGGACGATAAATAGTTTGGACAAGAAGAGAATAGAAGCTTTCGAAATGTGGTGCTACAGAAGAATGTTGAAGATTAGGTGGGTAGATCGCGTAACTAATGAGGAGGTATTGAATAGGATTGGGGAGAAGAGAAGTTTGTGGCACAACTTGACTAGAAGAAAGGATCGGTTGGTAGGACATGTCTTGAGGCATCAAGGTATCACCGATTTATTATTGGAGGGCAGCGTGGAGGGTAAAAATCGTAGAGGGAGACCAAGAGATGGATACACTAAGCAGATTCAGAAGGGTGTAGGCTGCAGTAGGTACTGGGAGATGAAGGAGCTTGCACAGGATAGAGTAGCATGGAGAGCTGCATCAAACCAGTCTGAGGACTGAAGACCACAACAACAACAACATCATCTTCCGATAATGCCTCAAAGGTTAAACGTTACCAGGAAGTCGTCCACATACAATACATAACAAATTTCTCCGTATCATTCTCTTATATTCTTCCTGGTACACTATCACACGGTTATGAAAGTTGTTGTTCGCTCTCTCAAACCGTACTTATTCAATGAATCTCATGAGGAGTGAGATTTGTCACGAACTTTTCAATTTGCGACTCCCGAGGCTCTCAATTTCAACAACATAATTCTTCTCACTATACACATTTTGCAATATACGTGAAAGGATTTATGGCACTATAAATTTGTTCTTGTGTGATCTCTTTCTTCTCTTCAATATAATGTCACCAGTTTTCAGCAAGCAAGCTTCATCTCATTGCTCTCTACAGTTTTTGATGTATATAATTATGCAATAGAATGCGAACGCTAATCTTATGCATACGGAGCGCCGTAACTGCTATTACTCACTAACCGTGACATCTCATACCGTACTTCCATTGATTAAAATATCTCCTAATTACTAAATTTCTAGAACTACGTTAACTAGAACGTAAATAAGACTCGATTTCCGGTTAAAGCTCTTATAGTTGGATTCTGTTTAACGGCTGAACCTCGGCAATTGGCTAGTGTTGCCTCATATTTCTTTCTTCGTCATTTTCATGCGGATTCATTCACGGATGTTAGTCGTGTATTTCAACAATTTCCGCACCTTCCTGTCTCTGATCATAGAGGTTGTAATTTCGCCTCTCATCTGCCCGATATGGCTATGCCCCCGAACCACAAGGATTGTTCCTATTCCTCCTATTTTTAGTGGGTGGATGCCTCACTCGTCAGTTCGTATTCAGTGAACCATATAGTAGCAAACCACGGTTCTCTGCCATCAATTTGACGATCATAACCAAGCTCTCCAAGTTAACACAAAAATGTGCCTGCATAGTTCATATAACGATTTCCATTAAGAAGGTTGGTTTGGTTTGGTTTCTGCTCAAATGGTGCGTCCAATAACTGGTTTCTTTTGACAGTTTCTTTAAAATGCCGCGTTCGGCAACAACTGCGATACTGCATGAGGCTCCATCATCTGAATGCCTAGACTCACACGCTTCCGCTTCACTTGAGCCAAAAATTCAGGCAGAAATGCGTTCTTAAACTCCTCCAAAGTCCTGCACTTCGCCGCGGTCACTCACATCGTGGCGGCTACTTCGCCCACAGATGTGTAGAAATGAAACTGATTTTATAACCGGCAGACCATGACCTCTGAAGTCCACCTTGGAAGTGTGCGATCCACATTTTGGGGGTCAATCTGTTCGATCTGTCCGCAAACAGTGCACACTTTTGAGCGGAAACAAAATGTTTTCTACTCTCGTCCTCTTCGGCTTCTTGATCGATTATTCCTACTTACATAGCTGATTACAGATTCTAGGGTGAACAAAATAAAAAACGCATCTGATTGGGGAGGACATCATAAGTGTGATGTACATACACAGACAAAAAATTATTACATTTAAAAAAAAAAATTGGTTGATTTAATCAAGAGAACGACTTTCATTGATTGGACGAATCATTAACGCGTTGCCGGACGATGTGGCCGAGCGGTTCTAGGCGCTCCAGTCGGGAACCGCGCTGCTGCTACGGTCGCAGGTTCGAAAACTGCCTCGGGCATGGATGTGTGTAATGTCCTTAGGTTAGTTAGGTTTAAGTAGTTCTAAGTCTGGGGGCCTGATGACCTCAGATGTTAAGTCCCATAGCGCTTAGAGCCATTTGAACCATTAACGCGTTGACCTACCTCTGGTCTTTATGCGAATAGTTATTTGGTTGGCATTGACTGACGGAGTTGTTGGGTGCCCTCCTGAGGAGATATCATGCCAAATTATGTCCAATTGGCGCTTTATATGTTCAAGAGCTCGAGCTGGTTGGGGGTTGGGTTCCTAACCATAATGCTCCAAATTTTGTCAATTGAGGAGAGGTCCGGTGGCCGTGCTGGTCAAGGTATGATTGCACGTGCACGGATACAAGCAGTAGAAACTTTCGCCATGTGCGGGCGGCTATTATCTTGTTGACATGTAAGGCGATGAAGACTGCCATGAAGGGGTACAGAAAGGAACATAGAATATCATCGACGTATTGCTGTGTTGAAATGGTGCTGTGGATGACAACCAAAGGGATCCTGCTATGAAATGGCACTAGAGGTCATTGCTTCTGTATGTAAGGATGTATCGTGGGCGACATTCAGGTTGGTATCTCACCACTACCTGGGAAGTTTCAGGACACGTCTTCGCTGGTCATTAGGACTTAATTCGAATCAGGAATCATCACTTTCCACACATTGTCAACAATACGTTATGCTTGTGTATTTTCTGTGTGTTCCAGAACAGTCACCCGAGCTGTAGATTAACCAAATACTTTCAAGATTCGAAGATGGTAAAGAGGAGGAAATGTCACAGAGGGAAACCTGTCATGATAATCTTGTTCGTCAGCATATTCTACCATTGCAATAGCAGGGCGCTCCAATAATCTAAGGAAGATATGCTCAAATAGGCAGTGAATTCTCTTTAGCATCTGCAGATACTGCAAATCAAAACTACGGTGCGCGCGATCTATACTTTCTGCATCTCCACTAACTACTAACCAGAGCATTAATTTGTTGTTCATCTTCCACTTAACAATAAAAAAAGGATTTCTAAAAGTTTAATTGATATAAAGTCATGTTTATATATCAGTCATTAAATTAGTTGTTTGTTTAGTGTCCTAGGAGACTGAGCCTAATATTTTCATTTTCTAGTGGCAACGGAGCCCCAGACATTTCTGAATTAATGAGCTTCTCACACCATTAATTTCGTAACATTTGAACGCCAAACAGTTACAGTATTTATTACTTGTTTATTATTTGAGGCCGGTTAGCTGTATTTCTTAATGTCATGTGTGTCATTAGTAGTTCTATTAAACAAGGTCACTGAATGAAATGGTTTGTACGAAAATTTTGTTTTCTTATATCTAATATTCGCATGGAACACTGGTTGTGCACTTTACGAGTGATACGAGCAATGCGACTCACGAGAGAAGGCGAGGCGGACACCTGACAGAGAGGAAATGGTCCAGAGTAAATGATGAGACTGAATCATTGGTAAGCGGAAGAGAGACTTTCGACTGAGCGACTCCCGTCTACGGAGTGCAGCCCCTTCGCACGGACTGCGGCCTGCTTTCGAGGCGGAGCCGCATACCTGACGGTGCATGCCCGCTGCCCCTCCAGGCCAGCAGCGTACCCCTCTCCAAGTGGTCCTGGTCCTGGGCGACTTCATACCGCCCACCGTAGGACGCAACAGATTATGGCATGTTGACCGATTTAAGGCAGCCATAATGCCAACCGTCGATCAGACCATGAGCCGATATTTATATAATATTATAAGGCAGTCATTAGCGAACCTATGTGGGAGGGATGCACACAGAACTGCCTATAAACACATCATGATGTTGCCAGCTAGGTCATCCGAAAATGTAAATACTAAACATGTCACTTAATATGAATTCTTGTGTGATTATCGACTAAAATATTCGGTCTTGCGATTCAAATACATTCATGCTAAAGGTACAGAGGACGTCACACTTGTCTATAGCATCATATGATTTGTGATTCAAGAACATAACACATTAGAATAGCAAACTCATAGCTTCACTGTGATGGACACTGTCTATAAGGTGAGAAGAAACCGACTGCGGTCGTTATCAGTCTACAGACATGAACTTTATTGCAGCCAGCTAATTCCATTCATTGGCCTGTACACCTGACTACCAATTATCAATAATTCTGATATACGCCGTCGCCAGTGCCTCTAATTCTTTGCATTTTTAAATTGATATTTCCCTTGATATCTACTCAGTAATTCTGATGCACACAATCAATGGTGTGTTAATATGCACGTATTTGTAAATTTATGATGAAGATATGTTGTAATTATTTCAGTAATTTTTTTTTACTCTCTATGGTTGATGTCACAGTTACAACACCAATTTACCAGTATGTATTTCAGCTTGTTTATATAATAACACAGTGTTTCTATATGAGCATTTATCTATAACTTTTAGTATTCATGCTATTGCATTTGCATTTACACATGTTGTATATAGTCACGATAATATACCTTGAGAATTTATAAAGCGGGGTGTGAACTGCTTTTATTACATTTTTTCTCTCTTGTACATGTCTTCGTATAAATTTCAATGCATTTTTATTATTCTTGTTATTCAGTGTGATAAAGTATGTAGTAGGATACATTCATTTATAAAGGAGTGAATGATTTGGCATTGTAATATAATAGGTGTCCATGTAGTAACTAACGGTAAATTGACTTGAGAATGTGTAGATCTTGGACATCTCCCGATCATTTGTGTGTGAGATTATCGCAGCACTACATTCAGCCATGAACATAGTAAAAATAATTAGAATGTATTTATAATGTTTTCCTAGCTGCCGTTTCTCCTTTTTATTATATGTTCCTTAAATAAATATCTCCTTTCCGCTAGAATATATGAGTGAAAATGAGGAAGATTCTGCATAAGTCTATTTGTGCATTTTCCTGCTGTCATCTTGGCACCAGGTTAGCCTTCACCACACATTGCATGAAATTCGTCAGACAGTGAACATGTGAAACAAAAAACAAAAGTAACATCCATATCCCAGCAAAAATGTCTTTGATGAACTTGTGCTACGGATTAATCTCAGCACAATTTCATCAGCATCCATTTTAAAGGCGATGAGGAGGCGATGTTACATGGCAGTTTATCCCGTAACTGTCATGCAGCATATTTTATGATGCAATATGCACATCACAATAATCAATATAACCAAACCATTAATGCTGCATATAACTGCGGACAGTATTAAATACTGAAAATGACTGCACAGCGGCAAATACACTGCTTGGGTGTGTATTTGCAGCAGATACATCCGGAATTATGGGAAGTATCACTGCACAGATAGTTATTTCTTTTCTTCATTCCCTTTTATTATGGTGAGGGGGAACTGTTTTTTATTCGGCACCCTTAAAGAGCTCTTTCTAGCTGGCTTGCACAACATGGAATTTTACTTAAAAGGAACAGAGAGGGTCTTAAATGTGTTCAGAAACCTATCTGCCGAAAAGGTAGGAGATACAGAATTCGCTATGTCCCATCTCAAAAATGGTTCAAATGGCTCTGAGAACTATGGGACCTAACATCTGAGGTCATCAGTCCCCTAGAACTTAGAACTACTTAAACCTAACTAACCTAAGAGCATCACACACATCCATGCCCTAGGTAGGATTCGAATCTGTGACCGTAGCAGTCGCGCGGTTCCAGACTGAAGTGCCTAGAACCGCTCGGCCACACCGGCGGGCTGTCCCATCTCAGCAGACAACTTGGAGCGGCCTTTTGCCGAATATTTGTACTGTGCAAGACAGTAGAAGGAATCATTTTGGAAAGATAACATATGAAGTCAGGTTTCAGCACCAGAATCAATAAGCTGCCCCCCGGCCATTTCTCTGCTGTCACGATAAGAAAGTGTGCTTGTTCAGAATCCTAATAAAGGACACTCTCATCGGCTCACAATAAATATTTCTGTAGAAGAACATTTTCTTGAGTGTGCCTAAGTGTAAGACCTTCGGTTGGCTGGCTTTAGAAAGTTATCATGGAGTGGGAGAGAATTTTTACTTTGCTTACCTCACCAGGCCATCATTTGTTAACCATGACAAAATTTGAGAATGTGTTAAACTTATTTGCAACATTATTAATTGTCAGAACTCACAAGGCCTACTGCATTTGGCTGGTGAAATTCCTACATTAACAGAAACAGACAAGTTTCGAAGAGTTAAATCAGACGACACTCGCTACCAAGCGATGTAAGAGAGTAGACTTAACTGCCGTGAGATCGTTGAGTACATTCTGGCAGCCAAGGCTCTGGAAGAGAAGGATGTCTACATATTAAAACTAGGCACAGAGGGTGAGCTGGACTCAGGATTTCGAGCCATTATTGGCACTGTCTTCCACATTCACACCATACAGCAGTGGTAAGAACGAGCCAGAAATGCAATCACCAAATCGAGGGAGATGAAAGGCTAGTCAACTTTCGTCAGAGATTAATAGCACGGGGGTAACGTTTGTAGCCAGCTAATTGCCTCCATCATACACTTCGGAGATTCTACTGGTCTTCGTACTTGGCCATTTCGAACATGCTTAGTAGCTATAATTTTGTTATTGATTTTGTTTCGATGTATTTGTTGTGGACTGGCAAGACAGCCAATCCACAATGACGGGTAGCCGAAAGGCACGCGTTTACGCTCACGCAGGCTGGCGTGAGGTCTGGAACTGGACAAGGTAATTAATATAGCCAATAACGTACGTAGCTGCTGGAATACTTAACTTTAATCCACAATTGGTGAACATCGGTCTGACGGTACATGCATCACAAGATAAATAGCAAATGATAATGGCGCCTTGCTAGGTCGTAGCAAATGACGTAGCTGAAGGCTATGCTAACTATCGTCTCGGCAAATGAGAGCGTAATTTGTCAGTGAACCATCGCTAGCAAAGTCGGCTGTACAACTGGGGCGAGTGCTAGGACGTCTCTCTAGACCTGCCGTGTGGCGGCGCTCGGTCTGCAATCACTGACAGTGGCGACACGCGGGTCCGACGTATACTACCGGACCGCAGCCGATTTAAAGGCTACCACCTAGCAAGTGTGGTGTCTGGCGGTGACACCACAGTATTCTTCCGGTATAAAAAGTTTCAGGGCAGATTTCGACATGTCGGACTGGGCCATTCCATTGTCAGTTTTAGACAGCGACATCAGTACTCAGCGGCTGATGTGTTGCTGCTGGCAGTCGATCACATCACTTACTGTTTTCCGCCTCCAATTGTGTGAAGTACGGTGATAACACGCTGCGTAGGTGAGTGGGAAATGAGAGTAATGAACTGTTCATAGGCGCTTTGTTTTGGGTTGATTAGGTTCCGCGATTTCTATACTTTTCTTAAATTACTGAGGGCTCACTCATGACCAGGATAGGTCTGTTATTTGCGTGTTGTAGTCATTTGCCCTGCTAGCTAAATCACGTCAATCACTGTGCACATATAGGGACTGTGTCTTTTTATAGATGACAAGCGAGATGGTGCACACTGCCTTCACCTATCTCATGCCTACATCGCAAGCCGAAGATGAAGAGATAGAGAAAGTGTATGAAAATATTGAAAGGGTAATATAATACGTAAAGGGAGATAAAAATCTAAGAGTCGTGGGGGACTGGAATGCAGTTGTAGGGAAGGAGTAGAAGAAAAGGTTACAGGAGAATATGGACTTGAGACAAAGAATGAGAGAGGAGAAAGACTGGTTGAGTTCTGTAATAAATTTCAGCTGGTAATAGCGAATGGTAGCTGAGAAGAGCGAGAATTATTGCACAATCAGTCTAACAGCTCAACTTCCTGCTAAAAATAATAAACAGAAGAATGGAAACCAAAGTTGTGGACGTGTTAGATGACGATCAGCTTGGCTTTAGGAAAGACAAAGACGCCAGAGAGACAATTCTGATGTTGCGGTTGTTAATGGAATCAAGACTAAAGAACAATCAAGACAGCTTCATGGCTTTGCCGACGTGGAAAAAGCGTTCGACGATGTAAAATGGTGCAAGATTTTGGAAATTCTGATGAAAAGAGGGGCAGACTATACGAAGGAGACGGGCAACGTACAATATTTACTAGTGCCAAGAGGAAATAATAAGAGTGGACGACCCAGAAGGAAGCCCTCAGATAAAAAAAACAGTGTAAGGCAGGGATGCAGTCTTTCGCCCCTGCATTAAAGAAGCAGTGATGGAAATGAGAATTAAAATTCAATGTGAAAGAATATCACTGATACTATTCACTGATGACATTACTATACTGAGTGAAAGTGAAGAAGAATTACCTGCTAATTGAAATGAACCGTCTAATGAATACAGAATATGGATTGGGAGTAAATCGAAGAAACACGAATGTAATGAGAAGTAGCAGAAATAATAACAGCGAGAAACTTAAATCATTAAGTCATATGAAGTCAGCGACTTCTACTACCTCAGCAGCAAAATAACCAATGACAAACGGAGGGATGAGGACATCAAAATCACACTAACACTGGCAAAAAGGGCAGTCCTGGCCAAGAGAAGTTTACTAGCATCAAACATGGGCCTTAATTTAAGGAAGAAATTTCTGAGAATGTACGTTTGGAGCACAGCATTGTATGGTATTGAAACGTGAACTGTGGGAAAATCGGAACAGAAGAGAATCGAAGCATCTAAGATGTGGTGCTGCAGACGAATCTGTGAATGTAGGTGGACTGATAATGTAAGGAATGAGGAGGTTCTGCGCAGAATTGGAGAGGAAAGGAATTTGTGTGAAATGGTTCAAATGGCACTAAGCACTATGAGACCTAACATCTGAGGTCATCGGTCTCCTAGAACTTAGAACTATTTAAACCAAACTAACCTAAGGACATCACACACATACATGCCCGAGGCAAGATTCGCACCTGCGACCATAGAAGTAGCGCGTTTCCAGACTGAAACGCCTAGAACCGCTCGGCCACACCGGCCGGCAATTTGTGTGAAAACGCTTACAAGGAGAAGAAACAGGATGATCGGACCTGGAGAGGGTAAAACTGCAGAGGAGGACAGAGATTGGCAAACATCGTAAGAAAACTGTGTAAGGCTTAAAAGCAAACCAACTTCATATGAGTTGAAACATTATCGCAGATCAACACTACATGCTGAAACGTGACCCGAACCAAGGGCTTTTCCTCTTATCGACTGAGCTACCCATACAAAGGTTCCAGGCAACAGCTAGTTCACTAAGATGCCTTACGTAGAACGATTAATCGACACATTCGTGTACGCAGTTCATAAATGATTGCCTAATAGGTTTGCTCTTGGATTACAAATGACCCTCTGTTTTTGTTGGTAAAATCCGGAAACAATCTGTATAATTTAAATGTGGTAATTTGTAACGTAGGGAGAATATTAAAGCTGCTCTGTTATTAGTTCGCTACATTAAATTTGAAATACTATTTCAATATTTGACGCTGTGTTATTTTCAGAGACAGTTACATGTGTTAAGTGGTTTTAGTAGTGAATTCTACGTCTACAAATTGTCTACTTTTGCAGCTAAGCCAACAAGCTGTTAATTGTGCTGCTCTTGGATTACAAATGACCCTCTGTTTTTGTTGGTAAAATCCGGAAACAATCTGTATAATTTAAATGTGGTAATTTGTAACGTAGGGAGAATATTAAAGCTGCTCTGTTATTAGTTCGCTACATTAAATTTGAAATACTATTTCAATATTTGACGCTGTGTTATTTTCAGAGACAGTTACATGTGTTAAGTGGTTTTAGTAGTGAATTCTACGTCTACAAATTGTCTACTTTTGCAGCTAAGCCAACAAGCTGTTAATTGTGCTATGACTGATGATGAGGCGCAATTCATATTTCTAAAACCGATGGTACAGTTGTTCATATGAAGTCGAATAGTTGGGATTGACATAATTACTGTCTACAACTCTCTTGCAAAGCTGTCCTGCTATAATATTTCCTTGCGTACGTAACTAACAGTGGAATTTGCGCACGTCACTGAGCTAATTTAGTGACAGCTCAGTTACAGTTCGTTGAGGTGTAGCGCCTGCTCCGTTCACAGCCACCATCTACCAACATGGTGTCGGTCTGAAGATGATCTAAAACCGACTGAAATCGGTAACCTTATATAAAAAGTTCATTGCGGTTGTGAATGCTTATATTCATTTTTAAACCTTAACATATTTCACATTAAAGTCATGCCGGACAGTATCGAAACTGACTGCTTCCAGATGTTTTGTTCCATACAAAAACACAGTTGCAAGCCATTCCTTCAAAAAACGTAATGGCTTAAGTTGTTCTTTTCCTGTAGCTTACGAATATAACGGTTGTATAGGGATTAAATGTAACGTAAAGATGAAAAAGCGATATCACGTGCCAGAAACTCCTGAAATGATCAGTGTGACTGGTAAATGGAGTAATCAGTGCGTTCAGAGGTTCCTTTCTATACTACAGCGATGCTCAAATAATACTATGTGATGAACGCTCTTGAGTATGATCATCAAAAGTTTGATTAGCAGAGGAACTCGAAGGACTTCACGGATATGCTGCTGGATTTGTTACATGTTGGTTCATTTTCTGTGGGAGTGTTACATAGATGCTTAAGAATCGCAAATGGGAGTTTTGGAAAGAAGGCTGATGTTGACGCGCCGTTGAAGAAACTCTGAAAATTTCAGAGAAAAATGTTTGAGACAGGCAGTAAGACGATTTTACCGCTTTCCTCTAATATCTTGCTGGGACAAAAGTACTCTGTAATTTTCCTCGCACGGTTCAGAAACTGAGGAGGAAATGGAGGACAAAATTATCGTGCGAAGTATCCTCCGCCGTGTTCTACACGCTGCATTCATGCAGTTGTAGGTCGCTGAGCTACGTCCTTCAACGACGAAGACCAGTAGAGGAGCCAACGCTCGGTTTGGGAAGGAGCAGTGACCGTATTGATCCCACGCTGCTCGAGAGAGAAGTGCTCATATCGACCGCTGCTCCCCGCCAGCGACGGAAAGAAAACTAATTGCAATAGTTAGTAAAACAGCAGACATTTTATTCGCCACAATATAAAGACCGAGCCTGTATGCTGTGAAGTGTGCAGGGTTTTGTAGCTCTTTGTTGGTATAATTGTGCACCCACAAGAATGTGGTGAAGACACACTACTGCGGATGATAGGTGTTCCTAATCGCGACTTTGTCAGAAAGCGAGCTTGCCCCTGACGAAATCCAAGTACGTCGGAGCGCCTTTCAGTGACGTGCAGTTGGCAGAACTGCAGCGAGTGCCGGGGAGATGTGTTTATGTCGCATCGATTGGGCGCTGGCGAGTGCCCTCCGCCACCTGGGCGTTGCCTAGCAACCGGGTCAGGCCCGGGTCACGGCTGGCAGCGGCAGCAGGGCAGCGCCGCCGGGTCACCGACGCCTGCCGCCTCCGCCAGCCGGCAGCTTCCAGCAGGCGCGCACTGCCCCAGGGCCACCGAAGGCCGCGCTCACACCATCGATCGATTGTGATCAGCTCACAAGTTGAGTTCTATTTATAGTTTATTTGTAACCAGTGGATCCGTGCGAAACTTCAGCAATTTTATAATTGTAAATAATGAAATAATGGAATTTATGTGTTCATTGGGAAAAGGATAGTTGTGAGAAAGCAGAGAAAACATCTTTAAAAGTAAACAGAACGACGTGAAATAATAATCATGAATTTGTGATACATCCTTGTATATATTCCTACATTTGCATTAGGTTTTAGTAGCAATAGGGTAATCACAATTCAAGGCGACAATGACAAGTATGTTTGCCGTTTCCGAAAGCATATTCGTTTAGAAAAGTCAACTTGTAGGACAGGCAGAGATAATGGAATACTGCAATGGCCACGGTTATTACTCGTGTCTGTGAGAATGCTGCATAGAAATTAACCACTTCATACGAGCTTTAAAACAAATAAACTGGTATTTGTGATGAAATAACATGGAAAGGGTCTCTCTTATTCGTAATTAATACATTAGCTTCGTAAAATATAGGTATGAGGAGTTTAAAATTTTCCACAAATATTAAGTTTTAGCGTAAAATCGGTATGCTATTTCAGAAGTTGGTTAGAATAATTTTCCAAAGATATCTCATTAATCCCTGTACGATTAGTGTGTGTTAAGATAAATGGATGTTGACTTGAGAAATAATATACACTGACCAGTCAGAACATGATGACCACCTACCTAATAGTCGGTATGTCCACTTTTGGGACAGATAACAGGCTACGCATCGTGGCATGGAAGCGATGACGCTTTGGAAGGTCTTTGGAGGGAGCTGGCACCACATCTCCACACACAGTTCATCTAATTCTCGTAAATATCGGGGAGGGGGGCAATGACCTCTGAGCCACATCCAATCACATCCCAGACGTGTTCGATCGGATTCAGATTGGCAAGTTGGAGTGGGGGGGGGGGGGGCAGCACATCAACTGGAACTCGCCACTGTGTTCCTCGAACCATTCCATCGCATTCTTGCCCTTGTGACATGGTTCATTAACTTGTTCAAAAATGCCTCTGGCGTCGGAAAACATGATCGTCATGAGGGTGTGTAATTGGTCTGCAGTAAGTGTATGATACTCCTTTGCCGTCATGGTGCCTTGCACAAGTGCCACTGTATCCACGTATGCCCATGTACGAGGGTTATTCCAAAAGTAAGGTCCGATCGGTCGCGAAATGGAAACGACTATGAAAATCCGATAAAGCTTTGCACAGATGTGTTGGGTAGTGTCTCTAGTATAACCCCAGTTAGCATCACGTCGCTCTTCTCATTTCTGAGCTCGCAGTGAGTGCGTAAAGATGTCTAGAAAATAGTGTCTGCCGCCAAGTACGAGGGCCTGGTGAGAAATTTCGCCTGAAGCTATGCAGCCAACATTACATAACTGTCGTGCTGTTTCGTCTTCACGACAATTCTCAGCCGCATTCTGCAGGGGCAATGAAGATGCTCCTGCATCGTTTTCAAATGGAAATGTGAGATTACCCACAATACAGTCCGCAATTGTCTCCCCCTGAGTTTCATCTCTGGTCACATGAACCGCTGTCTTTGAAGACAACATTTTGACACAGACAACGAGGTGTAGGCCAGCGTGGAGAATTGGCGGAAAGCACTGGCGGCCGCCTTCTATGATGAGGCTATTGAAAAGTTGGTACAACGCTATGACAAAACTCTAAGTCAGAACGGCGACTACGTAGAGAAGTAGCTGAAAGGTGTAGCTAATTGTTACAAGTAAAACATTTCTGATGTTCACTGTGGTTTCAATTTGGCAATCATTCGGACCTTACTTTTGGAATAACCCTCGTAAATGTTCCCCAGAGAATAATGAAGCTGCAGCCAGCTTGTATCCGTCCCGCAGCACTGGTGTGAAGCAGCTGTTTCCCAGGAATGCTGCGGATTCGCGCGCACCAATCGTCTCGACATAGTGAAGAAGGTACGAGAACTCATTAGATCATGCAACACTCTGCCACTGCGCCGACGTCCAGTACCTATGGTCGCGTGCCCATTTCTGTCGTAGTTTTCGATGTCGTGTTGATAACATTGGCACATTCGTGGGTCGTCCGCTGCGGAGGTCCATCGTTAGGAGTGTTCACTACACTGTGTGTTTAGACATACTTGTATTCTGCCCAGCATTAAAGTCTGATGTTAGTTCTACCAAATTCACCGCCTGTCCTGTTTTACCAGTGTGCCCAGCCTATGACGTTCGACATTTCTAACTAGGGGTGACCGTCCAACCCCACGACATCTGGACGTGTCTCACCTTTGTTTTGCCACGTACTGAAGACATTCGCCACAGAACTCCTCGAACCCCCGACCAGTCGCGCAGTTTCCGAAATCCTCGTGCCGAGCCTCTGGGCCATCACAACTTGCCCTCGGTCGAACTCAGATATATCACGAGTCTTCCCCATTCTACACACGGACAGCACGCTCACGATTACTACATGCATCGTGCATTTGTGTGACTAGTATTCATTCCTCAGCAGGTGACGCTGATACCTCCTGAACTGGTTTATATGGATAGTAGATCAGTGGTTGTAATGTTGTGGCTGCTCAGTGTATATGATGGCATTAATGCAAGCCCTTGGTAATAAAGTATAGTCCCCACAACTCCCTTGGATATAGGTCCTAGTTGTCTTTTGGTCGCTTGGTGTATAGCGTGGCAGATCCACAGCTTCATATGTTGGGTGAGGTTTCTTTAAGTGTATAAATGACGAAGAAAAACTTCGAGTAATGTTTGTCTATTATTGGTCAGAACAAAACTGTAGCCCGTGTACGATGCACTGAAATATCTCGCTGCTTCAATGTTGCCACCTTCACCCTGTTGTTGTTGTTGTTGTTGTTGTTGTAGTCTTCAGTCCTGAGACTGGTTTGATGCAGCTCTCCATGCTACTCTATCCTGTGCAAGCTTTTTCATCTCCCAGTACCTACTGCAGCCTACATCCTTCTGAATCTGCTTAGTGTATTCATCTCTTGGTCTCCCTCTACGATTTTTACCCTCCACGCTGCCCTCCAATACTAAATTGGTGATCCCTTGATGCCTCAGAACATGTCCTACCAACCGATCCCTTCTTCTGGTCAAGTTGTGCCACAAACTTCTCTCCTTCTCACCTTCACCCTACACAATTAAAATACTAGCATAATCTTAGCTGTTATGGCCCCCTTCAGCTGATGCTGCTGATTTTACTCCAGTGTTTGTGACGTCCTTTCCATGACGTCAAAGAATCCCTATGTAAGAATTACGACGTGTCTTATGAATGAAGTTAAGTTTTATTTAATATTAAGCTATTCTGATCGGCTGGTATACCAAAAAATTCAGTGGTTCCAAACGACACTAAGAGTCCCTCACAAACTGTCGAAATCGCTAGACCACAAACCGTGTTTACAACACGTTAATTGAAATGGATTAGATGGGTTGAAAACACAAAAAACAAAAATCGCTAGAAAAATAGCAAAATCGAAATTAATCAGAATGTCGTCATGCTGTATATCAAACAGCTCAGTTTGATCAGAGGATTACGGAAGAGAAATTAGTTTCTGTGAAGGCAAAGTATTGCAAGCGTTATCGATGTTTTATTAAGTAATGGTTATTAAAACATCGTCTTTTAAGTAAAACTAACTAACAGAATATAAGTATTTTGACTGCTTATTTCAATTCAAGAACATTACTTGTTTCAAAACGTCTTTCTAAAAAATTATCGAAAGTAATATGAGAAGTGTAGTAGTATCAGGCTATGCAGTGTTAGTTGATGCAAGCTATCGCTCAGAGAAGCTATTATGTTAGTGCGAGTAGGAGGACTTCCAGACATGCTGGCAAAGCTGGGGATAATTTGTAAAGAGCAATCCAAATACGAGAACTTGCACTACACGAATGAAGCTGATAAAGTAAATATATGTTAAAAATATCGATATGAAAAGAACCGGATAATTTCAGGCAATTTTATTTAGTGGCGGAGCGTGCCTGTTATGTTACATCACAACCAAATTTCACTGGGCTTTATTTAGGTTATGACAAACAAAGAGGTTTTCTTCTAAAGCAATCCAGCAATCGATGTGAGAGAGGTCAAGGGTTTATGGAAGAAGCGGAGAGTTCAATAGAATTATATGACAAAGCTAAGATGTTAAAATAAATATGGAATAGACTCTTTCTTTGGAAATAGAGAATCACAGAAAGTCGGTCGAAAGGTTGGCAATTTAGTTGCTTTAGTGTTTTATAATGACGCGACCTAGTACCCAAAATAATTTTATTCAAAATGACTCTAGCCGTGGAAGCCTATGAACCTATAACAGGCGACCCGTTCATTTCTAGCGAACCACTTAGCAGTAACAGAATAAGTGCTCGCAAACTGTAAGGACTCACAAGCGACCATCAACCAATTAGTAGATTGTGTTTCTTCCGTCCCAACACGAAGCAAAATATTCATGTTTGACGTTTCTTTCAATAAATATTGTTAAGAAGAAGCAGCTCTTATGGTGTCTGTATGCAACATTTGATATTGTCAAACATTATGCTACGTTATGTTGATCAAGGGAATCCACATCTCAGGCTATTGCATCTTATCTTACATAGCAACAAAAACAACGTGTAATTTGGAAAATACTAAGACATTTACATGTTATGCCACTCATTTGTCGTTTGTCTTCAGCTGTTATGTATGTGGATACTTGCCGGATCGTTGGAGGAAAACAGAACCATCTACGCCTACATTTTTCCTTCCTCATTTTATGGTACAGTACTAACTTTTTAAGAAGTTGTTGGGAATGCTGTCTTTGCTGGAACAACAAATACAGCCATGAGCACAAACACACAGACATTATCTATTTTATAGTGTAATGAAAGGCTGAGTGGACGACAACTAATGACCATGAGATGTATTGAGAGAATGGCAAATTTTTGAAAGAAGATTTCCTTACAGAGTATACAAGAAAAATAAATACTTTCGTCTCGCCACCGCTAATCTTTTATTCGATATTTTTCAATTTATAATTTTACTCATACTAGTACCTCGTAGAGGTAAGCTGTTGAATGATCCCAGCAGTGATTAATTACAGGTTTAATATTTACTCAGAATTGTGGCCACATGACTCATTTCCAACACTGTGAATAACTGAACCCGTCAGGACTAGCAGGTCATAAACTGGACATGCGACGCGCATACGGGCACAGAGTGGGCGTGCGGAAATACACTCCTGGAAATTGAAATAAGAACACCGTGAATTCATTGTCCCAGGAAGGGGAAACTTTATTGACACATTCCTGGGGTCAGATACATCACATGATCACACTGACAGAACCACAGGCACATAGTCACAGGCAACAGAGCATGCACAATGTCGGCACTAGTACAGTGTATATCCACCTTTCGCAGCAATGCAGGCTGCTATTCTCCCATGGAGACGATCGTAGAGATGCTGGATGTAGTCCTGTGGAACGGCTTGCCATGCCATTTCCACCTGGCACCTCAGTTGGACCAGCGTTCGTGCTGGACGTGCAGACCGCGTGAGACGACGCTTCATCCATCCCCAAACATGCTCAATGGGGGACAGATCCGGAGATCTTGCTGGCCAGGGTAGTTGACTTACACCTTCTAGAGCACGTTGGGTGGCACGGGATACATGCGGACGTTCATTGTCCTGTTGGAACAGCAAGTTCCCTTTCCGGTCTAGGAATGGTAGAACGATGGGTTCGATGACGGTTTGGATGTACCGTGCACTATTCAGTGTCCCCTCGACGATCACCAGTGGTGTACGGCCAGTGTAGGAGATCGCTCCCCACACCATGATGCCGGGTGTTGGCCCTGTGTGCCTCGGTCGTATGCAGTCCTGATTGTGGCGCTCACCTGCACGGCGCCAAACACGCATACGACCATCATTGGCACCAAGGCAGAAGCGACTCTCATCGCTGAAGACGACACGTCTCCATTCGTCCCTCCATTCACGCCTGTCGCAACACCACTGGAGGCGGGCTGCACGATGTTGGGGCGTGAGCGGAAGACGGCCTAACGGTGTGCGGGACCGTAGCCCAACTTCATGGAGACGGTTGCGAATGGTCCTCGCCGATACCCCAGGAGCAACAGTGTCCCTAATTTGCTGGGAAGTGGCGGTGCGGTCCCCTACGGCACTGCGTAGGATCCTACGGTCTTGGCGTGCATCCGTGCGTCGCTGCGGTCCGGTCCCAGGTCGACGGGCACGTGCACCTTCCGCCGACCACTGGCGGCAACATCGATGTACTGTGGAGACCTTACGCCCCACGTGTTGAGCAATTCGGCGGTACGTCCACCCGGCCTCCCGCATGCCCACTATACGCCCTCGCTCAAAGTCCGTCAACTGCACATACGGTTCACGTCCACGCTGTCGCGGCATGCTACCTGTGTTAAAGACTGCGATGGAGCTCCGTATGCCACGGCAAACTGGCTGACACTGACGGTGGCGGTGCACAAATGCTGCGCAGCTAGCGCCATTCGACGGCCAACACCGCGGTTCCTGGTGTGTTCACTGTGCCGTGCGTGTGATCATTGCTTGTACAGCCCTCTCGCAGTGTCCGGAGCAAGTATGGTGGGTCTGACACACCGGTGTCAATGTGTTCTTTTTTCCATTTCCAGGAGTGTATTTATGGCGCTTCGACAACCTCGGTAGCGTCTCGTTTGCAGTTCATTCTCTTGGAGTCCCCATGTTTTCGAGATTGGATCTTTTTGTCTGTTTGTATTGTTGTCTAAAATAGTTTAAGTGTAGGACTTACTAAGTCGGTAGAGAGTATGGCTCATACCCAAAGGAAACTTGGCAGTGTTGTGATAAATTACGATACAATGACATGAAATGCAAAATTAGTTTAAGAGAGATAAAGTCTTAGGGAAACATCAAAAAAATCTTTTAAGAAAACAGTTTGCCACAAAAGGAACATAAAATTATTTGCTCAGTAAGAGCCGGCCGGAGTGGCCGAGCGGTTCTAGGCGCTACGGTCGCAGGTTCGAATCCTGCCTCGGGCATGGATGTGTGTGATGTCCTTAGGTTAGTTAGGTTTAAGTAGTTCTAAGTTCTGGGGGACTGATGACCTCAGATGTTAAGTCCCATAGTGCTCAGAGCCATTTTTGCTCAGTAAGATAGTAAGAAAATGAATAGAACCGATACATGTTTGTTAATATAAAATTCCAAATTTTTTAGAAATTGTAATCAGTAATGAAAATAAAAACATTACTCTAATATTATTATATTTAAAACTTGTAAAAATCTATTACCACTCTCTCTTATACGTAGGCTTTAAAAATAGAGATGGTGAGATTGAAGGGAATGCAGTCTACAGAGCTAAATGGCTAAAACCATGCACGTTGTACAATCCTAGCTGTAGGCTGCCTATCTAACGGCTTTCAGGAACAACAACAATTTGATTTTCAGTGTTTCATATAATCACTGACTGAATTTTAAAATTTAAAATTCTTTCATAATCCACTCATTAAGATATAATTTTACATCAAAGGTTTAACACAACCAGACAATTAACACAATTACCAACTGTGTAAAAGCCTCGAGGCAGTGTAACTCAAGGCGTGCAAACTGCCCAGAGTATATTCATACAGTAACAGCGAATGAGAGCTCTTAGCGACTTCCAAAACACTTTACACTTAATTTCAAACATTTTCTAACATTTTTCTCTGTGACACCCCCACAAAATGATGAAAAGAAAAAAGAATTATCGGTTGCTAAATTTTTAGTGTCAGTGCAGTTAAACTTCAGCATCAGGCAAGACATTGTAATTTATTATTGCTTTAGTAATAGCTGTATTCATTATACATTTTACAGACAGTATCCACATACACCACTGAATGTGGCAGAGCAGCGAAATTATATCATTGTACGAGGAATAGTTGAGAATATATGACGAACCTAACCACTGCGATTCGTGAATAATTAGTTTTTAGTTAAAACGGAGTGCAAGTTACCCATACTATACTCAGTCAGTGAAAAATCCTCAGCTAAAAAAACCAACATAAGTAGAATTTAGCTCCTTCAACTATAAATGTTTTGAACGCACAATAGCTTATTTGTGAAGTAATCAGACGCTTGAAACTGTTTAATACAAGGGTGTTTGTTTTCTTAAAATATCGGGGGTGAAGGGTTTACTGGTCTACTCTAATGTACATCAAGGTATCGCTACATCTCGTTCGATACTTATGTGTGCGGCACTTTCCTAATGACAATGGTCATGAGACACGTATGGGCTCTTTTTATTCATTCCCACGTCGTCGCTACCTGCGTTTGAAAGCACGTGGTCTAGTGAACCAATTGGTGTGCCAAAATTCCTTCATGCACACAGACGCGGCGCTGAGCGCCGGAGAGTAGGGTTATTGGGCTGGTGAGGTGGCCGCGTGTGGCGTTGCGTTGAGGCGTGTCACCGTTTCGGGACGGTGGAAGGAAGGAGAGAGGGAGGCGAGAGAGTGCTCAGCTAAACTGGCTTCCGTTTGACCCGGCCACCAGAGCCGCATTAGCTCGTGGGCAAGCAGGCCGGCAGGCAGTACAGCGGCGCTGCTAGGGCTGTGAACGTCCACCCCAGGGAGAGGACGGGGATGGCCGGATCGATCCTGCCGCTATTGATCCTCTCGACACAACAGATATGGGTCGCGGAAAAAGTAACGGGGCTACGCGACAGATCGACCGCGAAAAGGGCGTACACCATGCATAAGGTTCGGCTGAGAAAAATCCAATTTACGGTATTCTTCTGTTTGGCTGCCCGGTTAAATTACTTTACTATAAAAGATAGAAATCAGTTTCGTTAAGAGCAAAAGGTAAAAGTTGTTCTAAGAACAACACGAATTGATATGCGCACTTTAAAGGCGAGGAAAAGAAAATACTCTACATAAAAGCACGAGATACCATCATATTTCATCATGTTTGTAGATGGCCTACGTTTAACAACATTTTGTGACATGACAGCTAAAATTATGCGAATACCTGATTTCTTCCTAAGTAACCAATGTGTTACATGATTCCTAACGGCCGGCCGGTGTGGCCGAGCGGTTCTAGGCGCTCCAGTCTGGAATCGCGCGACCGATACGGTCGCCGGTTCGAATCCTGCTTCGGGCATGGATGTGTGTGATGTCCTTAGGATAGTTAGGTTTAAGTAGTTCTAGGTTCTGGGGGACTGATGACCTCAGAGCCATTTGAACCATTTGATTCCTAACGAAAATAATGAATACATAAAATTATATAGGATAAAGTAAAGCGGACTGTACGAAGTAAAAAAAAAAAATTAAATAAAACTGATGCTGTACAGTAATATCTATATCACGCTGCCTTAGAACACAGTATGAATTATGCATTCGTAAAATATTTTAAAAGAGGAGAAATAACGCAACTGATCGCTACAGTGTTTTACTTACAGACCTACTAGGCTTGTGTCCCGAAATAAACTAAATAAGGGATTCAGGAGATAGAGTTATTTGTATAATTGTAAGGGTGGCTCCTGTTCGGTCCATCTAAACAGTGCAGTCATTATGACTCAAAAACTGTTCATTAATGTAATTTTCAGTGCTATCTCTTCTTGATATTCAGCAGTCTCACAGCAGGTTTCATAATTTACTCTTACATGTCTAAGTTGGTATCCTGCCAACAACAATTTGCTGTTTTTTTTCTGTTCCTAACTGAAAGTTTGTATTTACTTACTTCCTCTTTAAAAATCTCGAAAATTTAAATTTCAGTTCTACACTTTCCTCTGTGTTTGAGCTTAATTGATCGATTTTTTATTGCTGCTGCAGTTGAAACATTAGATATCTTTGTCGGGTCGTGTTTAAAAATTGAGGAACTTCTTCGTAGAGTTTTGTTATTTCTTGGTGTATACTCTCCGTTTCCATTTGTTTCTGTTTTTCTTCATTAATTCCGTTTCATCTACTTTGCGTCTAGCTCTGGATTCTTCTGCGAAGAAAGTCTGTATCATACCGATTATCATTATGATTACTGTAAGCACCTCTAGATTTCTAGTTTTAGAAAGAATTGAATCGTTAATTAATCCATTACTTTTAATAATGTCTGCAAACAGTTTTAGTTTTGCGCGGTATTGATTTTTTTGAAACACGGGTTTCGTGGTTTAAACTATGATGCATTTAAAATGTTGGTCGTATATTCTGTTTTGAATACTGTGATTTGAAGATCTATTTCGTACGTGACTTCTCCAAAATATTTATTTAAATACTGGCTGTAGTTTTCATTTCAGCAAACATAACTGAGACGTCTGGAAAAGACAGAGTGATTCATTTTTGTATTTTTCTTCTTGTTCATAGTAATTTTTCTTTGTTCTAGTCTCTTGTAGTGCGTTTTATCAATTTCGAATTGCTTTTTTACAAGATACATTTAATGAGCTAATATGACAGTATATCTCTGTGCCTAGTTCGTACTGTAATTTCCAATGCCTCATAAATCTTGCTGAGAAATTGAAATCTGGATTTAATATCTGTGAGCTTCATTTGTTTGTGTTTATCGATCAGTTAGTTACTTACAATTCACACAGCATGGAGAACAGGATTTATCTGTGTACAGAATCTTATGCTTTTTGAAGATCTACAGAAAATGATGGCGTCGTCTTATTTCAGTGGCGACTAATGTCAGATAGTTGAATTTGGGCACAACACTTAACATCTAAGCAATTAAATTGAGATTGTCACGGTAAAAGCCTCACAGAAGTATGTCTTTTAGCTTTCTATGCTGTACTAGTTATCGAGATGTGATACGTATTCATATCTGCGATAAATAATGATCCTATTTACAGATTTGCCAAAGTCGTCAATTCAGACAATTTCTGCAACTGAATGAGTTCCCTGTCAGTCTATTGATAACGTTATCCGTTTTCTGGAGTATTTTTTTATATTGTTAAGCAGTAAATATGTTCTGCTAATGTGTATTGGTCATTATGCACCCAAAGTAAAGCAGCTTTAGTCTAATCATATTGTCTGATAATTAAATACGCTTCCTTATTTGCACTATGAGATCCAATTCTGTGTTTTATCTTAACTGCTGTCAGTAATTTAATCCGTCAGTCGTACCTTCAGAAAGTTTTTTTCGAGATATTAAACGTACAAGCTCCTATTCTTTTTCTGAATGTCGCAGTTTTCCCACCAATAAATAGCCGGTGGAAACCAATGACACTATATAATTAAGACGCAGTTAAAAAACAATTTAGTGTCAACTGCCACTTGATCTCAGAAACGAAGTTTGTTTCGTAAGTAAAGTTAGAGGGGAAAGGAAAGCTGAAGTTTTTTGTAGTGAAAGAGTTGTCGTCTTTGAAATATCCATGACAATTTGATCGATACAGTTCGTTTCCAGGATTTATACTTGACAGAGCTTTCTTATTTCCTTGTTAGAGGGTTAACTTCGCTTTTACCGGTGATACCTTGGAAAACGCAGGTTCATGTGATATAGCAGAATCATATTTGAATGAGTGGAAATCATACACTGGTCTTAAATTTTTCCTATGGAGAATAAAACAATTTGTAAATAAGGAAACCTGATATGTATTTTCAGTTAGAATATTGATTCACAAGCCTTAAATATGTACAGTATTTGTAGATGTCCGTAAGTTTGCTTCGATTAAGAGAGCGGTGATTTATTCTGTTAAATCTTTGAGGTGCCGAAATTTCAGTTGCAAAGATCGACTTCTCGGTTGTACGACTAGGACATGAAAAGCTTAGTTATGCTAGGGTGGCGGAAAATATATTAAACGATTTTCCGCTCAACTTGATCTTCTTCTAAGTTAAAAGTGGAGGGATTCCGAAGAGCCTTGCTTACTTGCCGTTTCCCACCTGAAGTATTGGCAACCTCTAAAAGAGTTGACGACAGCCTGCAGCGCACTGCAGCAGGAGTCGACCTCTTCGACGCCTCCCGGGAATGTTGGGAATGCTCTACGTTTCTCCTGTGCCCAAGCAATGGCCGTGCACAACTCAGAGCTTTTAGGACAACTTCTGTCCACGCGTCAGTCTACATTATTATTCAGTTAAGCTTTCTTAGTCTGTTGATCTGTTAGCGTGCTGAATGTCGCCTCGTGTGGAGGCAGTTCTAACGACAAGAGAAGATGGGACTGTTGCCTCCAAATTTCTCATCTCAGTGTCTTGCCTGCATCATTGCTCTCTTAACCCACAGTTTTCTAGGAGATATTGATTTGATTTCCTTTTTTTATGATCACAGTTTGTGAGACCACAAAGGCGTATGTACCATCACTACTATTGGATTCACAATTTGTGGTACACCTCCTGTCATGCCCAGGATAGTTGAATAAAATGAAGTACTGATTAGTGAAAGATCTCATGGATGAAAGATCCCCGAAAGCAGGAAATATAGTCGATTGTCACCATTAAGTAGTCATATCTGCTCTCACTAGAAATCAAATAGATGCCAGTCTTAAATGGGAAACGAGTTTATAGTAACTGTCGCTGGTGGTAAGAACGAGATACGCCATGCAATTTCATAAAAGCAGCCTTGTGTACCTCCTCTTATCGTCAAGCTACCAAACACAGCACCTTGGTTGTGTCTGTGAGGATATTTGTTTCTGCTAGAGTCGGGACATTTACGCCGAGGGAAGCAACTGTATCCCACCGGCCCAGAGAAAACACAGCGGTAGGCTGTTATGTCAACAGGGTGGGCCACCCCGCCGCCCGCCGCCCACTGTTCGCTGCACCAGATACGGACTGCTCAGTCAATCAGCGGAAAGACTAATGCAAACAGTGCTCTCCCACGTCTCTGTTGGAGCACGGGGCCCCCAAAGCGACTCCCTACGGGACGCCAGCGATGGAGCTCCTTCGGACACCAAAAATAAGAGCAACTGCTGAAATATGATGGCAGCGAGCTAGAAAGATGGCTCAGTCTAAAGTGTTGACACAGACATGTCTGAAGATGCCGTTTTAGATTGATAAACGGACTTCAAAAAGAACTGACTGGCTACAGACTGTTAAACAAACAGAGAGACGCATCACGTCGTTCTGGTGGGAAAAAAAGTGGACGGTGATCGGAAGTGTGCTGCTAGGTTTTTGAGGATCAGTTGATCGGAATTACTAACTTCTTTTAACGAGGTTATGAAATGAAAATAAATAAAAATCAAACAAAGATATTTACGGAAGAATGGAAAAGCTGGTAGAAGTGACTTCTGTGGAGGTCAATTTGGGTTCCGGGAAAGGAATACGTGAGGTAGTATTGAACCTATGACTTACCTCAGACGCTGGGTTAAGGAACGGCAAACCTACGTTTATAGCATTTGCAAAGTTGGAGAAAGCTTATATTAGTGTTGACTAGCGTACACTCTTTAAATATCTGAAGGCTGCAGGTGTAAAATGCATAGATAGAATGGTTACTTACAACGTGTACACAAACCAGGCGGCAGTTACAACATTCCAAGGGCATGAAAGTGCAGCAGTGTTTGAGAAGGGATTCAGGCGGGATTTTAGCCCCAGTGAGATTCAACCTGTGCATGGAGGACGCGGTAAAGGAAATCAAGGAGAAATTTTGAAAGAGCATTACAGATCTGCTAGAAGAAGTAAAAACTTTGTTGTAATTCTGTCAGACAGCAAATGACTGCAAGTGCAGTTCAACGGAATGGACTGTTTCTTGAAGCGAGGACGTAATATGAATATTAACAAAAGCAAAACAAGGGGAATGGAATGTAGTCGAATTAAATCAGGCGATTTAGGAAATGTAACACTAAAAGTAGTAAATACGTCTTGCCATTTGGACAGTAAAGAGCTGATGATGGCCGAAGTACGGAGGATATAAAACGTAGTCCGGTAATGGAAAGAAAAGTTTTACTGAGTAAGAGAAATTTGTTAACATTGAATATGAATTAATGTGTTCGGAAATATTTTCTGAAGGCATTTGTCTGAAGTGTAGCCTTGTATAGAAGTGAAACATGGACGATGAGCATTTTAAACAAGAAGAGAACAGAAGCTTTGAAATGTGATGCTACAGGAGAATGATCTATTTCAAACACGTCTCGAAAGAAAAGTTACTGTATATTTAAGTTTTGTGCAGTACAGAAACGCGCTCCAAGGAATTATAGATGGACGTCAGTTATGATATGGTAGAGTAAGTGGTGGCCACTTTCCCTTCGGTCATTATATACGAAGACATAGTGAGAATACCAAAACTTTCTGAATGTACATTAAAAAGGGAAGAACGGAGAACCACAAGCGAAGGAAAGGTAGTGTTGTTAATTCACAACATGTCTTAACGTGTTGTAATACGAATGTAACTAATCTATCTTAAATTAAACTTCACTTGTCTTCTAATTCAGGACAGATTAATGTGTTTTAGACAACATCTGGGTCACAGACGTATCATCCTCCATTACATATGAAATAGCTGAAACTAGTGTGGAGCACAGCACACGAAACTATGAAACTGGAGAGCTGCAAGATGTTCTAGTCTAAAGAGTAACGGTTTCTCGTTGATTGTCAGATGAGGATTAGGTGTGAAAAATTAGAAAACATTGATTCCTTTGGGATTATATGCAGAGTGAAAATCTCATTTTGGAAACATCCCCCAGGCTGTGGCTAAGCCATGTCTCCGCTATATCCTTTCTTTCAGGAGTGCTAGTTCTGCAAGGTTCGCAGGAGAGCTTCTGTAAAGTTTGGAAGGCAGGAGACGAGATACTGGCAGAAGTAAAGCTGTGAGTACGGGGCCCGAGTCGTGCTTCGGTAGCTCAGATGGTAGAGCACTTGCCCGCGAAAGGCAAAGGTCCCGAGTTCGAGTCTCGGTCGGGCACACAGTTTTAATCTGCCAGGAAGTTTCATATCAGCGCACACTCCGCTGCAGAGTGAAAATCTCGTTCTGGATTACAGTTTTATATTACATTGCCTTCGCGTCAGCTACTTCACTCGCATTGACTGTATTGTCTGCAGAGATTTTTTTGGTTTCTTATTTTTCTTTGAGCGAATTTTTATGTTGTTCAGAAATTGGAACACCTAAAGTTTTCTCTCTAATTAAGCCCATAGAAGCTTGGTCTTTTCCGAAAGTACTTCTCTGCAAAAAGCGATTCTGGTAGCTGGAGTCCAAGGTTTCTATTAATTATGCTTTTTGCGTTCCTGTGGTGATATTTCCAAAGAAATTTCATCCACTAAAATATATTTCCTTATATCTAATCGAGAAGTGAAATACTACTTTTCCGAGATTTAGCTTTAAAAATATTTTAATGTAACAAAATATTTTCTTTGTATTTTCATCCCATCTTCTACCCCCCCTTTCCTGCTGGTTGAATTTCCATAAACAGTGAAAAGCGTATTTTTTTGTTTTCAACCTAGAAGTCAAATATCAGTTTTCATACATGCAGTATCAAATATACTATAGTAGTTCTTTAATAATGACTGATTTAAACATTAACTCTTGGAAAAACTCAGGTTTTATGGAATTGAAGGATATACACACAGCTGGTTTGAATCATACTTAATGAACAGAAAGCAAAACGTTGTGCTGAATAGCACAAATAATGTTGGGAGGGTGGTAAATTCTAGTGAATGGGGAGTTATCACAAAGGGAGTCCCACTGGGTTCAATTTTAGGTCCTCTGCTGTTCCTTATTCATGTAAATGACGTCCCACTTAACGTTCAGCAAGCGGAACTAGTACTTTTTGCAGATGTTACGACTGCTATAATAAATCCCATTCCAGAAAAAGCAGCTGAAGATATTGTTAAGGATATCTTTCAAAGAATTATTAAGTGGTTCTCGGAAAATGGACTCTCCCTTAATTTTGAAAAAAATCACTATATCCAGTTCTGTACACCGAATAGAGTCACACCGACAGTTGATGTAGTATATGAACAGGCTCAGTTAACAGGGTAGATTCCTTCAAATATTTGGGTGTTCACATTGATGGCAAATTGAACTGGAAGAAGCATATTACTGAGCTTCTCAAATAACTAAGTTCAGCTTCTTTCGCTCTTCGTATAATCGCTAGTTTTGGTAATAAACAGATCAGCCTCATAACATACTTTGCATATTTCCACTCAATAATGTCTTATGGAATAGCTTTCTGGGGTAACTCACCTCTTAGACATAAAGTATTGATTGCACAAAAGAGAGCAGTGAGAATAATTAGTGGTGTTCACCCAAAGACGTAATGTAGGCGCCTTTTAAAGGAGTTAGGTATTTTAACTGCACCATTAGAATACATATATTCGCTAATGAAATTCGTTACAAATAATCCATCTCGGTTCGCGAAGAACAGTGTGTTCATATGTACAACACTTCCCTATCCGTTATTGAAGCTGTCAGTTGCTCAAAAAGGAGTGCATTATTCAGCAACAAAAATCTTTGATCATTTACCCAACAACCTAAAGTGTCTGGCAGGTAGCAGATCAAGTTTTAAATCTAGCTTAAAATCATTTCTTTTGGACAACACCTTCTATTCCATGGACGAATTTATGTTTGAGAAATGGTAAAAAAATTGTACCTCTAAATGTAGTTGCATGGGTAGAACTAAAAATTTTGTAATATTAAAATTAGCACTATTCATGTGTGTATTTATATCTTGTAATCTGACTTGTTCTACATCATATCGATAAAATTATCGGGAAAATGATCTACAGGACATGACGTAACTAAAAGTAAAACTAAACTAAAGACGTACTATTGAATCTCCATTGGGTTCAATTAACAAAAATGCCGAAACATGTATTTCTTTACTTCTGATCGGGAAGTGAAATACTAATTTTCGTAGAGCTAGCTTCAAAATTGCCTTAATAGTGACATAACTTCAACAACCTTTTATTCCCGTAATGCACCACATTATTGGTGGAATTTGGCAAATCCCTTCTTAAACGACGCCTGCAGTATAACATCAACAACTTCTCCGAATTTCAAGTTTCTATCCTAAGTGATTTGGGTTGGTCGATGAGCCATTGAGTGAGTCAGTCGGGACGTTGCCTTTCACACTCGTGTATGGAGATTATTGATCGGTCGAATACCATGTATGTTGATACGTAACGTATCACTGAGTCAAGCAGTATGGAAACGATTTCGTATACGAAACTAGAGTGCACCCTCGGAACTACTGCTACTTAAATTCACTAGAGCAAATACTGGATTGTATCAAGCGAACATGTTGTTATTGTTGTGGTCTTCAGTCCTGAGACTGGTTTGATGCAGCGCTCCATGCTACTCTATCCTGTGCAAGCTTCTTCATCTCCCAGTACCTACCGCAACCTACATCCTTCTGAATCTGCTTAGTGTATTCATCTCTTGGTCTCCCTCTACGATTTTTACCCTCCACGCTGCCCTCCAATGCTAAATTTGTGATCCCTCGATGCCTCAAAACATGTCCTACCAACCGATCCCTTCTTCTAGTCAAGTTGTGCCACAAACTTCTCTTCTCCCCAATACTTTTCAGTACCTCCTCATTAGTTACGTGATCTACCCACCGTATCTTCAGCATTCTTCTGTAGCACCACATTTCGAAAGCTTCTATTCTCTTCTTGTCCAAACTAGTTATCGTCCATGTTTCACTTCCATACATGGCTACACTCCATACAAACACTTTCAGAAACGACTTCCTGACACTTAAATCTATACTCGATGTTAACAAATTTCTCTTCTTCAGAAACGCTTTCCTTGCCATTGCCAGTCTACATTTTATATCCTCTCTACTTCGACCATCATCAGTTATTTTACTCCCTAAATAGCAAAACTCCTTTGCTACTTTAAGTGTCTCATTTCCTAATCTAATTCCCTCAGCATCACCCGACTTAATTTGACTACATTCCATTATCCTCGTTTTGCTTTTGTTGATGTTCATCTTATATCCTCCTTTCAAGACACTGTCCATTCCGTTCAACTGATCTTTCAAGTCCTTTGCTGTCTCTGACAGAATTACAATGTCATCGGCGAACCTCAAAGTTTTTACTTCTTCTCCATGAATTTTAATACCTACTCCGAATTTTTCTTTTGTTTCCTTTACTGCTTGCTCAATATACAGATTGAATAACATCGGGGAGAGGCTACAACCCTGTCTCACTCCTTTCCCACCCACTGCTTCCCATTCATGCCCCTCGACTCTTATAACTGCCATCTGGTTTCTGTACAAATTGTAAATAGCCTTTCGCTCCCTGTATTTTACCCCTGCCACCTTCAGAATTTGAAAAAGAGTATTCCAGTTAACATTGTCAAAAGCTTTCTCTAAGTCTACAAATGCTAGAAAGTAGGTTTGCCTTTTCTTAATCTTTCTTCTAAGATAAGTCGTAGGGTCAGTATTGCCTCACGTGTTCCAACATTTCTACGGAATCCAAACTGATCTTCCCCGAGGTCCGCTTCTACCAGTTTTTCCATTCGTCTGTAAAGAATTCGCGTTAGTGTTTTGCAGCCGTGACTTATTATACTGATAGTTCGGTAATTTTCACATCTGTCAACACCTGCTTTCTTTGGGATTGGGATTATTATATTTTTCTTGAAGTCTGAGGGAATTTCGCCTGTCTCATACATCGTGCTCACCAGATGGTAGAGTTTTGTCATGATTGGCTCTCCCGAGGCCATCAGTAGTTCTAATGGAATGTTGTCTACTCCCGGGGCCTTGTTTCGACTCAGGTCTTTCAGTGCTCTGTCAAACTCTTCACGCAGTACCTTATCTCCCATTTCGTCTTCATCTACATCCTCTTCCATTTCCATAATATTGTCCTCAAGTACATCGCCCTTGTATAAACCCTCTATATATTCCTTCCACCTTTCTGCCTTCCCTTCTTTGCTTAGAACTGGGTTGCCATCTGAGCTCTTGATATTCATACAAGTGGTTCTCTTCTCTCCAAAGGTCTCTTTAATTTTCCTGTAGGCAGTATCTATCTTACCCCTAGGGACAAGCCTCTAAATCCTTACATTTGTCCTCTAGCCATCCCTGCTTGGCCAATTTGCACTTCCTGTCGATCTCATTTTTGAGACGTTTATATTCCCTTTTGTCTGCTTCATTTACTGTGTTTTTATATTTTCTCCTTTCAATAATGAAATTCAATATTTCTTCTGTTACCCAAGGATTTCTATTAGCCCTCGTCTTTTTACCTACTTGATCGTCTGCTGCCTTCACTACTTCATCCCTCAGAGATACCCATTCTTCTTCTACTGTATTTCTTTCCCCCATTCCTGTCAATTGTTCCCTTAAACTCTCCCTGAAACTCTCTACAACCTCTGGTTCTTTCAGTTTATCCAGGTCCCATCTCCTTAAATTCCCACCTTTTTGCAGTTTCTTCAGTTTCAATCTGCAGTTCATAACCAATAGATTGTGGTCAGAATCCACATCTGCCCCAGGAAATGTCTTACAATTTAAAACCTGGTTCTTAAATCTCTGTCTTACGGTTATATAATCTATCTGATACCTTTTAGTATCTCCAGGATTCTTCCAGGTATACAACCTTCTTTTATGATTCTTGAACCAAGTGTTAGCTATGATTAAGTTATGCTCTGTGCAAAATTCTACAAGGCGGCTTCCTCTTTCATTCCTTCCCCCCAATCCATATTCACCTACTATGTTTCCTTCTCTCCATTTTCCTACTGACGAATTCCAGTCACCCATGACTATTAAATTTTCATCTCCCTTCACTACCTGAATAATTTCTTTTATCTCGTCATACATTTCATCTATTACTTCATCATCTGCAGAGCTAGTTGGCATATAAACTTGTACTACTTTGGTAGGCATGGGCTTTGTGTCTATCTTGGCCACAATAATGGGTTCACTATGCTGTTTGTAGTAGCTAACCCGCACTCCTATTTTTTTATTCATTGTTAAACCTACTCCTGCATTACCCCTATTTGATATTGTATTTATAACCCTGTAATCACCTGACCAAAAGTCTTGTTCCTCCTGTCACCGAACTTCACTAATTCCCACTATATCTAACTTTAACCTATCCATTTCCCTTTTTAAATTTTCTAACCTACGCGCCCGATTAAGGGATCTGACATTCCACGCTCCGATCCGTAGAATGCCAGTTTTCTTTCTCCTGATAACGACGTCCTCCTGAGTAGTCCCCGCCCGGAGATCCGAATGGGGGACTATTTTACCTCCGGAATATTTTACCCAAGAGGACGCCATCATCATTTAATCATACAGTAAAGCTGCATGTCCTTGGGAAAAATTACGGCTGTAGTTTCCCCTTGCTTTCAGCCGTTCGCAGTACCAGCACAGCAAGGCTGTTTTGGTTAATGTTACAAGGCCAGATCAGTCAATCATCCAGACTGTTGCCCCTGCAACTACTGAAAAGGCTGCTGCCCCCCTTCAGGAACCACATGTTTGTCTGGCCTCTCAACAGATACCCCTCCGTTGTGGTTGCACCTACGGTACGGCCATCTGTATCGCTGAGGCACGCAAGCCTCCCCACCAACGGCAAGGTCCATGGTTCATGGCGCAAAAGCGAACATGATGTGGAAGAATATATGAATCATGTCTTTCCCAGCTTTCATTCTGGGAGAAATCATCATTTATATTGGAAAATGTGGAGTGTTTGGTAAATCTCGTGAAGCTAGTTTAGTGTCACTGATGATTGTTGATAACAAAGAAGGAAGCAGTGACCTACATTTCCAGTTCGACGGTAATGTAATCCGTGTAAAAAGGCATGGTTTGGAAGTTGTTTGATTAGTCTATTGGCGATTACTCAATATAATCAGTCGCAATTCCTGGAGGTATTTGGCCGAAGCTATTTAAAGAGGAGCTACCACACAAATCTTATGATGTGGAACGCGGGCGGTAGACTGAGAGTTGCTGGAAGAATTGTAAATTTGAGACTTTACTATTCAGGATTAACAAAATTCGAGGCAGAGAATATGCAAGGAAGGAGTCTGCTACTCGTAGTGGCTCCTCTGGTTCAAGAAAGGCTTAAATAAACTTCAAAGGTAGACGTCATTCGAAAGACGCTGTGAATTACCAACAAGAATAAACCTACATTACCAGAATCAGACTTACTAACGCCCGTCAAAATTATTTCACCTAAATTGCATACGTCCCACGTTGTTACAATCACGGTAAACTTACTGAAATTCGGACTTATTTATGTACAAAGCATTATCCAGTCATCCTGCTATCATCCACAGTGGAATGCGGAGGAGATAAATGGTTCTAATCCGCAGTATATCCTGATGAGGCAAAACACTATTATCACCTGTTTAATGCCGTGTTGGTGCACCTTTGGAAAGCAGTGCAACAACGATTGTCAAGTACTTGGCATATTTATGCGTATATTTTAAACTCTTTTTGAGATAGACTACAATAATGGCTGAAAAATAATGATCTTTGGTTTTCGCTGCGCCAGTGGTTTGGTGCGAGCGTACAAACCTTACAGATGACTGTTATTTCTCCTTAACTTCGCCTATAAAGGCATGATTGTCAGTGAAGAAAAGTAGAACAGTTCTAGGTCCCAAATTGCGATCTGTTATTTGACCATTTCCTCATTCACATAGTCTACATGTTCCCATCCCACCCCAAAATTGTGAGTCTAAAGTACGAAATCAAGACAGTTTACAAGAAGAAGAACCCAACAAGCCTCTACACAAAACGAATGATTTTAACGAAATAGACTGAGTCAAGCCGAGCTGACTGATTGTTACCGAATCTGAAGGCACAGTCAAGGCTGAAGCAATGGAATCTTCTCCAGCGTGATGTCAGGGTCTCACAGTACAGACATCGTCATACATGTATATACACGGGGTGAAGGAAAATTCTCGCATTCGGACTTCGCTGCGCGATTCCTTATATAATGGCAACACGAAACTTTCTCGAAATTCCGAACTGCGTATTTCTTATGGTAAATGGACGTTAAGGATTGATTATCTGGTAACACAGTAATCACATGTACGGTAACGATCTCTCTCAGCATCTGCCAACAGAGTGGTGCACTGGATGGCATTTTGGGTTAGCAGGCAGAAGGTTGAGGTTTCGATTCTGGGCCGAGGCGTATTTTTTTTATGGTAAACGTAGTGTACGTGGTACCGTATCTGGTGTCTTAATCGTCATACAGCGATTGCAGTGGGCCTCCTCTAAAATATTTGCACTTACGTTCTATCGACATAGAAATGGAAGCACAATCGCTTTCATAGGTCAGATTTTATAGAAGCCTTTTGTACGTCGTGGACTTAAATTGTTTCGCATCACTGTATCTGTCAGATTCAAAATCTGTTTCCTTTGTACTCTCCCCAAACAGTCCCACCGATTAGTACCAACTATTGTTCTTGCCACGTTCAGGTCCATTACATTTCGTTAGGGCCTTACGTCACTAGCAGGGCTTGCAACACACTTTAAAACTAATTTCCAAACTGTGTTATCTTTTATATGTATTATCACAATATAGCCACTAAATTTTGCGTTTCAACATTGAGTCTGATAAGCGCGTGATGTTTAATAAGAATTCCATGCGTTATTATTGTTATTATTATAATTGATGGAAATGTGGAAACATTATGTCCCTGAGCGTCAGGGGAACAGTGTAATTGGAAAATGAACAGTTCACAATTAGCAGTTTCGGGATGACTCACGCAGAACAAAAGCTGTAAGAGAGATTATGCGAATTGGGTGGAACAACGCGCTGCGCCTAATGACGTGCTTATATTGCATGTGCTTTTCACCAGACAGGGACTACTCGCTAGTGAAGTAACAGACTCCTTCTACATTCGTACATATATTGTATTTTCTTCTTGCGTAATTCTAAAATAGTGCGGCAGGCTTATGGCATACACAAACGGTGAGATTGTGGATATGCTTCTTGTCCTTAGTGCACTTGATGACCGAGCTGGTGCTACAGCTCGTGAATATGTTGCTAGACAGTCTGGTCGACGTCATCCAGATAAAACTGTGTTTCGTCATCTGGCGCTTCGTCTTTGGGGGACAGTTTCTCTTCCTCCACCATCACGTGACAGAGATCGTCCAGGGACTCGCCGTTCTCCAGTTATTGAGGAAGCTGTTCTGGAGGTCATACCCCAAGAATTCCAGCGAAGTACACATAGCGTAGAAAGTCAGCTGCGTGTTTCGCAACGCACAGTCGTTGACGTGCTGTACGAGCATGGGCAGCACCCGCTGTCATTATTCCTTAATCAACACTTGCATCCTGCAGACCGTCGACTGCGGATGCGGTTCTGTGAATGGTTCCAACAACAAAAGGAAGCCAACGACGACTTCATAAATTGTAATCTGGCCGGATGAAACAGCGTTCACTCGTGATGTGTCTTCAATATGCCCAGTGTCCACCAGTGATGCGACGTTATCCCACAATTCACCCGCGACCCGGGACCGTATATATCAATTTCGTTATGGCATCAACGTCTGGGCTGGAATATTGGGAGACAGGAGTTTGGGTCCCTACTTCTTGCCTGCACGAAAGTATCATGCATTCCTCGCAATCTGTTCGCCTGACTCACTGGAAGACATTCCACTTCACGTTCGGCAGAGGTTATGGTTTCAACTTGATGGTACACCAGCATACTTTGGAATTAATGTGCGACGGCATTTACCTAAATCCGTTCGAATTCTTCCTGTCGGGACACTTGAAGGAGCACGTGTATTCTACTCTACCGACACATATGAAACAACTAATAGCGCTTGTTCTTGCTGCTCTTGTGGATGCAAGCATGTTGTGAAGAGCCCTGAGCTGTACGATCCAGCGGGTCGCGCAATGTTTGGACTTGCAGGGTGGTCGCTTTGATCTGCTCTGAAAACAACATATTCTTTTGTAAAAGTCATGCGGTCATTAATATGGAAATTATTATTGTCACTCGTTGCTAATATATTACATTTGAGAGGACATGATGAATCTGATATAAATGACTATAAGATGTTGAGTTATTTAACTGTGCAAGCATCTTTAGCATCTCGAAATTGATATTATTTTTGTAGTTATTCTGTCCTATGACAGGTGATTTGTTTCAACTGTCTATTTCTGACTTGACTGACTACGCTTTTGTTACGTTCACCTTGCAAAATACTGTACGATGTGGCTTAAGAAACGGTTTATACTGCGTTATTATTTGACAGAATAAAACTGGCAAATAAAAACAAATACGGCTCGACCCAAAATGGAACCCTCAACCACCTGCCTGCTAACCCAAAACTCTGTCCACTGCACCAACTGCACGGCACTACTGCTGTATGCTGACAAAGATAGTTACCGTACATGTGATTACAGTGCTGCCAGATTGCCAATCTTTAACGTCCATTAAAAGCGACAACCTTCATTCTGTTTCTATTGAACATACACTTCAAATGGAGAGTTACTCAAATATGGCAGTCTTTCTTGACTCAGTCAAATATGATGAACACAAATTGAACATCGTGGCTGTTTAAAAGTAATCACTGTACTCAGGAATGTAACTCGGGAGCAATGAATACAGCTGCGTTTTATGTATATGGGATAGTAGGATGGGAAATCACATTATGTCCGAGGAGAGTGGCCTGCAAGAAATCTTAACTCTAGCGTGAGAAATGTTGGTCCAAGCCTCTCGCGGACCAAAAAGTGTTCTTCCACTCCTTAATATAAAGCTTTGTTTGTTGAAAACTTTTCCCAAAAGTGCGAAACGAGAAGGACGTTTCCTATAAGTAATTAAGAGACAAATTTTCTACACTACGTGACGCAAAAGTTAAGGAAGGTATTTATAGTGGGCAAGAAACTCGACGAATTGTTAAGTATCCTGAGTTTGATCGAATTTTGACGGGCGAAAGTTGTGAGGTCTTAAAGGAGTCATTCATAGTTTTTTGGACTTTTAGGTAACAAAAGGAACAAAAACTACAGTCAGTCGGTGACTGCAGAAATACTGTGTATTCGTAAGCAACTTGCCCTTACGATTAATTTTCTCCACTCACACCTAGATTTTTCGGTTTTCTAATTGTGGAGCTGCCAGTGATTAATACGGCGAAAGGGTCATTCAGGATATTTCTGTATCGGAAGAAAGCTGTCAGGATCGTCGGAATAAAGCAACGAACACGGTTTACTGCTGGTCTGTGTGTAGGAATGCTCCAGAACTCGGAAGAGGCAAATCAAACTGCAGCCATCTCTTATAGCCACCACACGATTGTCTTCTGGCCCAGCCGAAAGCCAGCTATTCTACAATTAGTTCAGAACTCTCAGGATGTAGCCGTCATTAAAAATGGCAAACGGACGTTCTATGTTACTGGAATATGCACTGAAAAATGTATAGCTTTTTTTTAATCCGTTGAAATAAAATACGTTCACCTGTTGTGTATCACAGAACCCAGACATAAAAAATGGTTCAAATGGCTCTGAGCACTATGGGACTTATCTGATGTCATCAGTCCCCTAGACTTAGAACTACTTGAACCTAACTATACTACTCGCCATTAAAATTGCTACACCAAGAAGAAATGCAGATGATAAACGGGTATTTATTGGAAAAATACATTATACGAGAAGTGACAAGTGACTACATTTTCACGCAATTTGGGTCCATAGATCCTGAGAAATCAGTACCCAGAACAACCACCTCTGGCCGTAATAACGGCCTTGATACGCTTGGGATGCACAGCTTGGATGGCGTGTACAGGTACAGCTGCCCATGCAGCTTCAACACGATACCACAGTTCATCAAGAGTAGTGACTGGCGTATTGTGACGAGTCAGTTGCTCGGCCACCATTAACCAGACGTTTTCAATTGGTGAGAGATCTGGAGAATGTGTTGGCCAGGGCAGCAGTCGAACATTTTCTGTATCCAGAGAGGCCCGTACAGAACCTGCAACATGCGGTCGTTCATTATTCTGCTGAAATGTAGGGTTTCGCAGGTATCGAATGAAGGGTAGAGTCACGGATCGTAACACATCTGAAATGTAACGTCCACTGTTCAAAGTGCCGTCAGAGCGAACAAGAGGTGACCGAGGCGTGTAACCAATGGCACCCCATACCATCAAGCCGGGTGATCGCCAGTATGGCGATGACGAATACACGCTTCCAATGTGCGTTCACCGCGATGTCGCCAAATACAGATGCGAGACCATCATGATGCTGTAAACAGAATCTGGATTCATCCGAAAAAATGATGTTTTCTCAATCATGCACCCAGGTTCGTCGTTGAGTACACCATCGCAGGCGCTCCTGTCTGTGACGCAGCGTCAAGGATAACCGCAGCCATGGTCTCCGAGCTGATAGTCCAAGCTGCTGCAAACGTCGTCGAAACTGTTCGTGTAGATGGTTGTTGTCTTGCAGACGTCCCCATCTGTTGACTCATGGATCGAGACGTGGCTGCACTATCCGTTACAGCCATGCGGATAAGATGTCTGTCATCTCGACTACTAGGCCGTTGTTAACTATTAAGCCGTTGGGATCCAGCACGGCGTTCCGTATTATCCTCCTGAACCCATCGATTCCATATTCTGCTAACAGTCATTGGCTCTCGACCAACGCGAGCAGCAATGTCGCAATCGAGATAGGCGACAATCCGACCTTTATCAAAGTCGGAAACGTGATGGTACGCATGTCTCCTCCTTACAGGAGGCATCACAACAACGTTTCACCAGGCAACGCCGGTCAACTGCTGTTTGTGTTTGAGAAATCGATTGGAAACTTTCCTCATGTCAGCACGTTGTAGGTTTCGCCACCGGCGCCAGCCTTGTGTGAATGCTCTGAAAAGCTAATCATTTGCACATCACAGCGTCTTCTTCCTGTCGGTTAAATTTCGCGTCTGTAGCAATTTTAATGGCCAATAGCGTAACTTAAGGACATCACACACATCCATGGCCGAGGCAGGATTCGAACCTGCGACCGTAGGAGCAGTGCCGTTCCGAACTGAAGCGCCTAGAACCTCTCGGCCACAAGGCCGGCGAACCCAGACATAATAAAAACTGTCTTTGCCATATTCGTTTTTCTCAACCAAAATTAATGAGATATGATTCATGAAGTGAAAGAAGGCAGTGTTATTTAAATCTGAAATATTAATTTTAAACGACGTTTGCATAATTTCCTAAGTAATCTCAGCAGCTGGCAACGAATACTGTTGTTAACATGAAAATAAAATAGAAAATAAAAGTTAATTGTATTACTTGCACTCATTTATGTTTAGTATGCGCAAAGGTCTCCAGATCGAGAGGAAATATTATGTGAATAGGTGAGAATGTTCCATTGTTCCGTCTCTGATGACCTCCAACTCCACGGTTTATTGAACTCTAACCTTCCTCCCCATCGGGCAGATGGGCTTGCTTCATTGTGGGTACAGTGCTACTCCTGAAATATGAAACCAAATGATAATTATAGCGTCAGGAGCAGCCAGTAACGCTGTTTAGTGGCCTTTAATGATGCAACTCCCCACCGAGCGGGCAGCTAGCTGGTGGGGTGGCAGCAGTAGCAGCAGCAGCGGGCTCCGCAGCAGCCGTCTGCCAACTTCCAGGCTGCGCGCAACTTGACCATTCGCTTGATTACTCCGCCCTGCCTCTCACTTTCCATCGCAAGTATCGTAGACGGACAAGTTCTGGGCCGCTACAGATCCGCGTACAGCAGTTCTCTCCAAGTGATCCTCAGACTTCCCTAAGGGCTTTCACGTAGCAGGTGAACGCCTGCCGTTGCTGCAAGCCACTAATTTTGCTCACTTAAAGGATAGAATTTTGCTCTTTTAAATGCAAATTGATTTTGTTTTCTCAACCCTAAAACACTAAAATGGGAAAATGGTTACACTGCTACTAAACCATTGTTAAGTTTACTGCTCCTCGTTTTGTTCAACGGCTGCCATTATAGGTTTTGCATCAGTTAATTACCATTATTAGATCTCCAATGGTTTGTTACATACCAGATAAAGTACAAAATGTCCTGTTTCATACCCTATTGCGTTCGTAAATTTTACGAGAGGTTAATAATCTACGTTTAAGGAAATCGCAGTCTGTCTTTAACTGAAAAACTCCTATAAATTGTTTTTACCAGACTGTGCTCTTATTTAGTTGTCTTCTTATCACATAATTACTTGTTGATGTTCTGAAACTATGCCTACTCGTAAATGTTGATCGTTTGAAATCACATCATGCGCCACAAAGCATATGGGGTTACAGGGCAGGTAGTGCTACCAGTTTTCGTATCATTTTGCTTTGAAGTATTTCAAGTTCGGTGCGAGCACTTATTCAAGTGCTCGCACCAAACGTGAAATACTTCAAAGCAAACTCCACAAACAAAATGTCGGAGGTTGCTGGGGAATATTTTCTAAATATTTTGGTATAAATAAGGCATGGTCTTCGGTGTCTCGTTACAAAATAATCCCCATTTGTCTTTGTAATTGTACGTTATTCAAACTATGTACACAACAGTGCAAATGTCAAATGTGTACCTATTCACTCATGGTATTTGCTTCCCTCCCGGATAATTGTGTTTGTTGAGAAGCCACTGTTGGGGCGGATTGATGCGCCAACCCCAGATCGAATCCTTCCGACCAAGCGAGGTGGAGCAGTGGTTAGCGCACTGGACTGGCATTCGGGAGGATGACGGTTCAAACCTGATTTAGGTTTTCCGTGAATTCCCTAAATGGCGGGACAGTTCCTTTGTGAGGCCAAGGCCAATATCCTTCCCAACCCTTCCCTAATCCATGCTTATGCTCCGTCTCTAATGAAGTTGTCGAGGGGACGTTAAACACTAATTCCTCCTCCTCCTCCTCCCTCGAATCCGAAGGTCGTTGTGCCGGCCAGCCTGGATGTGGGTTTTAGGCCTCTTCAGTTACACGACTCGAAAACATTTAGAAAACTTTCGCTTACTTGCACATGAATAACACTATAAGCAGACAGATATTCCGGGTAGCGATAGGGAGGGCATCCTTCAGATTAACCATGTCAGATACTTTCATAGCCATGCTGATCCTGCGGCGGTGCCGGATAAAGGCACAAGAAACTCGCTGCTGATAAAAGTAGAGCCGATTTTACTGATCGCTCTCCTGCTTCCATTCAGCAGTGTTCGGTTTTGTTAATCCAGCAGCGTTATCAGTTGTGTGCGTTATCAGTGTTGCAGAACCATATAGAAAGATTTGCTGATGAAGCGTTGCAGAAGATGCAGATGCAAAAAGTACTTTACCTTGATTACTGACACTGCAGCGTCAGCAGTTCGTAATTTTGTGATTAGCGTTGATGACTCTCGATCACGGGGCCAGAGTTCGATTCCCAGTCTGTTAAGGGATTCACTCCGATCGGTAACGTGTAAGAGTGTGTATGTTTTATCCTCATCATGAATCCATCATCAGGTACGCACAAATCGCCCAAGTGATGTCAAATAACCATACTACCAATTTCCTCAGAAGGGGACTTCCGGTCGTAAATGCCATACGTAAATTACATTGTCAGTAACGGCTGTGCATAGCGTCGTAGCCCCACTCTTCCACTGCACTACGTCCGCGTCCAGTCACACTGATTTAGATTTTCCGTAATTTCTCTAAACTTCAGGCAAATGTCGGACTGGTTCGTCTGAAAAAGGCACGGATGATTTCCTTTCCATGCGTTCGTAACCAAACCTTGTGCTCCGTCCCCAATCACCTCCCTGTAGACGGGACACTGAACTCTAATCTTCCTTCTTTTTCTGTGCAATGTCAGAATTCCCAGACTATTGAATAGGGGTCGACAAGAGGTTCTCAAACTTACACCACATATAGCTCGAACGGCCCGTTTTTGAGCCAAAAATACCCTCTTTGAATCAGAAGAATAATACCATATGACATAAGCGTATGAAAATATGCGAAGTAGACTGCTTTTCTTGTTGAACTGTCACACGAGGTATAAATCGATCAACTACTCATAAGAAAACCTGACCATATTGCTGTTTGTCACTGTTAAAGTACAGCTACACTGCCGAAAAATCAAACTCAGGACAGGAAAGAACAGTACTGAATGCAAGATTGATGCTGAAAAGTAAAGTGTCCAATAAAATTGCCAACAGCACGCACCGCGAGTGAATGGTACAAGTTCCGTTCTAAACTAGACGCTTAGCGGGTGCCGTCGATTTATTGACGTGTTGTGTAACAAAGATAAATAGAGGTAAGAAAACAAACGAAATGTAATAACTCTGTATCGAGCCACTGGAGATCATGCGTCCCTTATACCAAGATACCCCAAAAATACCCCTGAATGACCTCGAAAGTTAGATCGGTGGAGTTCGTGCTTACCCTGTAGAGTAGGAAACGGACGTATGGCTTTAAGTCAGAGTCGATAACTCGTAGACATACCCGTTAGTACAGAGCAACGCAGAATACGCTGATCTGTTGACAAACAAATGTTTGCAGCTGAAGAAGCCGCTCAACCCTTTTGGCGCCGACTAGAAAATGCGATACTCACTTCAGAAACAGCTCATCCATTTCATATAACAAATGTAAGCTGAATGTGTCACAGGTCTGTGAAATGATCCATAAAACAGAACAGATGAAATAGCCTTTTGGAAGTACGTGTGCTGTGAGTGAAATATATTTTATTAAGATTCTGCATAGTGACAATACCAAATAAGAGTAACTTTCAACTCTTCACCACTGTCTTTGGAAGCTATTTGCGAATTCTGCTGTCAGTTGATATTTGAGGTTAGGATATTGACGGAAGGTTTATAGACTCATTATATGATAGAAACAATATAGGGATATTTTCTTGTTTAAATAAAGGGATTCAGGATACATGAAAATCTGTAGTTCTGAGTATTTATAGTTTTATGTCATCTGGAAGTAAAGATCATTTTTGATGTACCTAACGGTCATTTTAGATGATAATACATGATGTGGACTCAAGAAGAAACATTCATTTATGTACAGTCTTCGCAACTATTATTCGAAGACATAACAGGTAGTACGCTGATTCAAGCGACCCACTAGTGTGAAAGAGAAAGAAAGAAAGAAGAAAGAATGAAACATACTCAATTTCGTGGCCGTGTGAAATATCTGTATGTTTTCCTTTGAGATAAACGTATTAATGGTAAACATACT